>NC_134490.1:90430080-90460080 GCF_040206685.1 Ascaphus truei
ATATATAGATATATATATATAGAGAGGAGAGAGCGCACGCCCCATAGTGTAAAACTGTAAATTTATTGAGGGGAAGGGGAGGAGGGGGGGGTAAAAAATGCACTCACAAAGGTACAGAATAAAAAAGCATTTCGTGATAATAATCACCACCATCCAGTAGCTGCGTTTAGTCCTTGGGGAACCCCCGATCACGAACGGGATAAGCCACAGTCCTAACAGATGTCCAGGGCAGGTGGATAGTGCTGCAACATGTTCCAAAGATAGTAAAGGGTAGCTCCTTGCTATCAAGCCTCTATGATGTCGGCGCTTGGATCGGTACAACCCAACGCTCAGTGATGACGTAATGTCTATGCGTCCTGCGTGATGACGCTCCCTGACGTGTTTCGTCACTCACGGGCGACTTTCTCAAAGGGTAGTGGGGAGGGACCAAACAGCCATGGTATATATACTAAGACTGTGGCTTATCCCGTTCGTGATCGGAGGTTCCCCAAGGACTAAACGCAGCTACTGGATGGTGGTGATTGTTATCACGAAATGCTTTTTTATTCTGTACCTTTGTGAGTGCATTTTTTACCCCCCCCCACTCCTCCCCTTCCCCTCAATAAATTTACAGTTTTACACTATGGGGCGTGCGCTCTCTCCAATCTCTTCTCTGCAGATTCCCTATGGAATTCCTTTTGAGAGCAGCCGGAGACCCCTTGCATCAGCATCCATTTATACCATTGGACTATACATTTGAGGACTGGTTTTTATCCTCTTTTTTGCTTTTTTGTTTTTTATCATATATATTTTTGTATTTCAGTTTCAGTCTTTTTATATATATATTCATATTGATTGTATGATATTGTACCTGTATTACTATATTCATGCTTTTTCTTCCTATTGTTATACAGGCATCTAGTTAGGTAATTTGCCCTTACATGATTTATTTACATAATTAGTATAGTCCACTTTTATTTAGATTCATTTTAGTTCACTTACACTGTAATATATATTTATAGACTCACCTATACTTACCCTGAGCAGGCGCTGCTTTTTTCCTTGTTTGTTATATATATATATATATATATATATATATATATATATATATATATATATATATATATATATATATATATATAGTCAGGTATGGAGATTAGCACTCACGGTTTTGTAGCAGGAGGCAGATGCTTGTTACTGAATACACTTTTTTGATACCATACCTGCAGTGTGCTGTCCCCTGGTCTCCATATGCTATATATATATATATATATATATATATATATATATATACTCAAAAAGAAGACAGAGAGCGCACGCCCCATAGTGTGATCCTGTACATTTAATATAGGGAAGGGAATGGTGGAGGGATTAAAAACACACAAAGTGTAAGTGATAAACAGGCAATTTGTGACAAAAAGATCACTACCGATGCAGGAACCGTCCCGTGATGGTCCAAACGGAATCTCTGGGCAATGCACCCGACAGCATCCGTCCTTTACACGATCAATTGAAGTCCTTCAGACAGTGTGGCATTTGAGTTGGCCTCAATACAGCTTCTACACGCTCCGGCCGTAAAGCGTGCATGCAACGTAATGTAGTGTCGTAATGTACGTCCCTGACGCGTTTCGTCACAACAAATGTAATGATAAAGTTACATTTGTTGTGACGAAACGCGTCAGGGACGTACATTACGACACTACGTCATTACGTTGCATGCACACTTTACGGCCGGAGCGTGTAGAAGCTGTATTGAGGCCAACTCAAATGCCACACTGTGTGGAGGACTTCAATTGATCGTGTAAAGGACGGATGCTGTCGGGTGCATTGCCCAGAGATTCCGTTTGGACTGTCAACACGTCACGGGACGGTTCCTGCATCGGTGGTGATCTTTTTGTCACAAATTGCCTGTTTATCACTTATACTTTGTAAGTGTTTTTAATCCCTCCACCATTCCCTTCCCTATATTAAATGTACAGGATCACACTATGGGGCGTGCGCTCTCAGTCTTCTTTTTGTATCTATAGATTCTGCCTTGGAAGTGGTTCTTCCATTTGAGAGCTGCCGTGGACCCTTGGATTCTGTACAATTTCCTGTATTACCTATCAGGACTCATTCTGGGGTTTGGACATTTACACTTGGAATGTATGTACATTTTTACTATATATATTTTTTTATTATTATTTTTATTTTCATATATTAGAGTGTATATTTTAGTTTGTTAATATTAATTTTATATGTTATACTCATTATAGGTTTGTTGTGTATCTTGATATTTAGCACTTTGAAAGAGTTTATTATTTTTCACTGGTCTATGAGTGGCGCTACTTTATTCACTTTATTCTTGCTATATATATATATATATATATATATCTATATATATATATAGATATATATCTAAATATATATCTCTGTACCGTGTTAGCTGAGCTTAAAAATCAAAAATGAATAGACAATACCGTTCTGTGGCTAACAAAATGCTTTTATTTGTGCGAGCTTTCGAGATACACTGATCTCCTCTTCCGGCGATATTACAATGAATAAAGCAAGCAAGGGTTTTACTTATAAACAGTACATCTTGGAATGTTAATTGTGACTGAAACCTATCCCCCCCTGTGCAGTATGCAATTTATTACTTGAGGTGTTAAATAGTCCCTGAATGTTAGTAATGTAAGAGGGTGTGTGTATGTGTGTGTATATATGTATGTATAAAGTGCCCACAGTGTATACAGAGCTTTACAAAAGGTGTGTGGAGTGGGAGTGTATATCAATGGTGTGGGTAGGTGGGGAAATGTATCACCCCCTTGAGCAGAAATGACTTCAACTAAGCATTTCCTGTTACGGCTGGTCAGTCTCTCACATCGGTTTTGAGGAATTTTGGCCCATTCCACCTTACAGAACTGCTTCACCTCAGTGACATTTGAGGTTTTCCTTGTATGGACAACTCACTTAAGGTCCTGCCGCAATATTATGATGGGGTTTAGGTCCAGACTTTGACCAGGCCATTCTAAAACACACAATTTCTTCTTCTAAAGTCATTCTTTTGTAGATCTGCATGTATGTTTGGATCATTGTCTTGCTGTATGACCCACTTTTGCTTCAACTTCAGCTCACAGACAAATGGCCATGACAATCTTTTGATACAATGCAGAATTCACAGTTCTATCAATGATGCCAAGATGTCCAGGTCCTGATGCAGCAAAGCAGCCCAAAACCATCACACTCTCAACACCATGCTTGACGGTTCTTCTGTTCGAATGTAGTTTTTTTTGCCAAACAATAGTTTCCAATTAAGCCAAAATGTTCTACCTTTCACTCGTCTGTTAAGAGAACAATGTTCCAGAAGTGTTGTGGATCATATATGTGCTCTTTTGTGAACTTGAGATGGCTGCAATGTTTTTTCTAGAGAGCAGTGGTTTCCTCCTTGCTATCTTTCCATGAACACCTTTCATGTTCACTCTTTTTCTTATGGTTGAGTCATGATCTCTCACATAAACCAAGGTGAGAGGGGCCTGCCGATCCTTGGATTCGACTCTGGGGTTCTTTGTGACTTACTGGATGATTTGTTGGTTTGTTCTTGGAGAGATTTTGGTAGGACAACTGCTCCTGGGTAGAGTGACTGTGGTCTTCAACCTTCATGATTTGAAGACTGTCTGACAGTGGATTGGTGGAGCCCCAAATCCTTTCTAGACTGATGAGCATCAATAACTGCTTTCCTGAGGATCTCAGAGATTTATTTTGATCGTGGAATAAAGTGTTTCCACACATCTACACTACCGACACACTTTATTGAAGTGTGGTCGGTACCGCAAGCCGGGAAATCTCCCGGCTTGCTAGTGGCCGCCCCTCGGCGTGCCGCGCGTCATAGACGCGCGGTCACGCGTCATCGGGAGCGTGCGCCCCCTGCACGCGTGTCCAGGGGCTCCCCGAGGGAGCCCTGGTGTCCCGCGATCGCGGGACAGCGGCAGGGGGTTCCGGGGGACCCGGCGGACCCGGCAGCGGTAGGGAGAGCGCCCCGATCGGAGGGCGCTCTTCCGCTGCTTCGGCGCGCGCCCGTCACACTCGGGCGCGCGCCAGGCTACTGCTGCGGCACAGAACGGGCAAATGCTCGAATAAACTGTGCCGCAGCAGTATATGGTGAAAACCAAACTCAAAGTTTATGATCTTTATATATACTGAAGATCTATAAAATTATTTAAACACCTGATTCTAATTATATGATAAAACCATGGTTTCACTTACTTTTGCATATACCCTGATTCTCAATTACTCATTATTTGTCTAATTATTTCATAATTTTGTTTCAAAAGACTTGTAATTGGTTAATATAAACTATTGAATATTTAAGAAAAGGCTGGTTTTGATTCAAGAAGGTTATCATGAAAAAACTATGGAATTTCCGTCATCATTGAGGTTCACAAACTTTTTCTCTCCAATATATACACTGTGTGTGTATATATATATTGTTTTTTCTTATATATATAAAAAAGAACTTAAAATCTAATTAACAAATATTTGGTATTTTTCTGTGAGCTGATATCTTCCATCAATTGAAAGAGAATTTACAGTCTAATTAACTATTTGGTATGGTTCTGTGAGTTTATTAGGCAAACCACTTCCTTAATTGTTAGTAAAATGCATGTGATCAGAGTATTTAAGACAGTCTATCTTGGCTGTGAGCCATATGGCTGTGTGTAACATCAAAGTGTCACATTTAAAGTGTCTGTAGAGTTAATTTTGGAGTTGACATTGGAGGCGAAGATTAGAGGAAGAGCTGGACAATACCAACTTTGCAACTATGAGAACTTGACTTGCTAAATGCTTTGATTATTTATACTGTACTCTTACTATCCTCCAATAACTGGGAAGTCTCTCCTCCTGCACCACACTATGCCCTCCCGATGGCTTTTTCTGTTTCCTCACTCCTTTGTGAACGTCTTTGTACTCTCCAACTTCCCCACTCCACCATTATTTACACACCTCTCTCCCAACAACTTCTTTACCCCTCAATAAAAAGCACCAATACAAATCCTCTATTCAAACCCTCTATCTACTACTTCCTGATGCTGGGGATCTCCCCAAAGCCTGAACCCATACATACACACCTGATATCACCAACGCCACCCTGCCATCTCTCCCCTGTAAATGGTGTTAACCTTCTGATTTAATACTAACTAACCTTTAAACTCACCTCACAAATCAAGCATCCGAATAGCCTGCGCTCATGGCTATTGTCCCACACCCACAGTCACTACTACCATGCATTGTGAACAAGCACTGCCATATACAGCACTTATTCCCTCACCTGATGTCACCCATTATACAACTTAGATTGTAAGCTCTTCGGGGCAGGGATTTCCTTTCCCGCTGTCTGATTTTACTGCGCCTATTCTATTATTATAATTTCCCGTACTGGATTATTTGTGAAGCGCTGAGTACACTTTTGGCGCTATATAAATAAAGACATACCGTACAATACAACACAATATAGAATAGGTTGCCTTTTCTGTCTTTTCCTTTCTTGTTTAATGAAAAAACAAAAACGTGTTGAATGTGTCCTTCATTTGTCTGAAATGCATTCAACTGTGCTCTAACCATGCTTTTACCAATAACATAAGGAAGGAAAATTACACATGGCATTGCTTTTGACACCTTAAAATAAATAAGCTGTTCTGAAAAACACTCAACCCAATTTTGCACTGCATTAAAGCAAACTGAACTGCAAATAAAATCCCTATTGAAAACGTTAAAATAAATTGCACTGCATTAAAACAAACTGAATTGCAAATGAAACCATTGTTGAAAACATTAAAAGAAACTGCCAAATGATCTCATTTATATATCACAAATGCTACCCCAAGATTTTGTTTAATTTGTTTTATCAAAATAAACTTTGTTGTACTGTAGTACGGTTTGTGTTTCTGAAGCAACCAAGACTTTCAGTAATAATATCTTTAATGTATCTTCAATAAAAGCACAAATAGTTATCATACATTAATTATATAATGAGGCAAATGAGCTGTCATGGTTTCAGATATTCCCGGGATAAACTGAAGGGAGGGATTTACAAGGCTCCTATAACCAGTATTATGACTTGATCAGCGTTAACTGATATTGTCTTGAATGGCAGTTAACGGTAAGGATGGGTAGGTTGGTTGTTTGAAAACTTTAAGAATTTCGTAGTTTGTTTAGATGTGTATCTAAAATCAATTGAGTTACGGCAAAACATTAAAAAAAAATTATAACAAAAACACCAGTGAAATTGCCCCCCCCCCCCCTTAGTTCATGTCTGAGTAGCTCCGATACCAGTTATCGGATCTCCATGAATCCCCCCAAAAGACAGTAATAGAGTAAGAAAGATCCTAAAAAAACAAACAATAAGGTTTTCTTTTTGAACATTTGAATGCAGATTTTTCTTTGCACCTCCATTGTTTCACTTTCACAAAATATCTTTTTCTTTCCTCTCCCAGCATGTCTTCTCCCCCTTAATATCTACCTCCTCCAGCAGGTATTTCTGTCCCCCACATATCTGTCTCCTCTCCTCCAGCATGACTTTCTCTCCTCTCCCCCAGCATGTCTCTCTCAGCATGTCATTATCTCCTGTCCCCGCCCCCCGCATGTCTTTTGGTCCTCCCCCCCCCCCCCCCCACCCCTGCATGTCTCTCTCCAGCATGTCTTTCTCTCCTCTCTCTCCCCCAGCATGTCTTTCTCTCCTCTCTCTCCCCCAGCATGTCTTTCTCTCCTCTCTCTCCCCCAGCATGTCTTTGTTATTACACCCTTTATATTATTAATATCTGACCTACTCATGTTTTTCTTATTAATTTCACCTCATGTCTTTTTTTCTCCCTCCCAAAGCCTCTTTCTTCCCCATCTCTCTTTTCTCACACATTCCTTCTTTCTATTTTAACACCTCCTCATACCTTTCTTTTCCTTCTTATATATTTCTTCTTTATTTTCTCTCCTTTTTAAAATCTTCCAATCTGTCACTTCTTCACCTTTCATGTCTGTTTCTCTCACTGATCTATCCTTTCCCTATCACCTGCTTGCTCCAGCCCTGCACTACTCTCCAACCTGAGACTCATTTCACTTACTGAGGCTCCACCCACTCTGTGCTCACAGAGAGGAAGTGATTTCCTCCTGTGCCTGTGTTCTGCAGCTGAAGGAGTTGCAGGAAGGGGGCCAGGCCCCCAAGCCCACCGGGCCACGGACAGCAATACTGGCTGAACCGCAATGTTGGTGGCCCTGCATATAGCTAGTGAGGAATGTTCTCATGTGTCTTTGTGATGTATACATTCCAATCTGTTAGTGTGTGTGTGGTGATTTGTGTGAGAGATTGTGACTACAATCTCTTCCTTATTCATAAGTCACAGCATAATTGATAACATGTTATTCAGCTTTTCAGTATACAGTATGAAATATATTATTACAGCTGCAGTGTGACATCATTGGGCAAACAGTAACTATTCTATCAATACCAGTTGTTTTCTGTGGAACAATACATGGGATACCCAGAATATAATTCGGTACCGGTGGGACATTTTATTGTTATATTTTCAGATATTATTTCCTACCATATCTTAAAAAGCATATTAAGTGTAATACTGTTATGTTATATGTACTAATAAAGCTGTGTATTTCAAAAGTACAAGGCCTGATATTTGGAATAGTATGTGTGTGTACATAAGACAATGGTTATGCATTTCTTAAAAGGCAGAAAAACACTAATATGCTATATACCTGATGCAGGGTTACAGGTCAATTTGCCACAGTAAGAAAGGTGAATAAATGTTAAGAAAAATATCTTACTTGACCCAATGATTACATTTATCGAACAGTTTGTGCATACTTGGGGGAAAAGGTTCATTTACATATAAATGAGCATTTTTGAAAACACTTCTGTCCTCTTTATACATCTAATTCCCCCTTTCATTGCTTCTTCGCCGTGATAATTCAATAACGAATACAGTGAAGCTGCCTTCATCTTCATTTTGAGGTCAAATTAATTCACTTTCTTGAATGTGGCCCAAAGGCTTTAAATAGTTTTTCATGTTTTATGATATTTTAGACAGCAAGGAATAAGGGCCAGATTCAATAATGTCTGTTAACATCACTTTCTGTTTGCCAAAATATACCGCTTCCTTTTAAAAACATTAGTGATAAATATATTTAAAGTAAAGCTATCTCAAAAATGAGTGTTAGATATAACTCATTTTATCAAGTAAATGCTAATAGACCTTATAACTTTGCACAGAGGTAGTAGGGAACACACAAGAATGAGAGGGTTTGTGGTGAGAAAGCATTGTTCTTTTAAGTGTATGTCTTTTTGCTGTGGTTTCAGTGGTCAGTAAGTGAGTAGGGGTCTCCTAAGAATATGTTGGTAATTTGGGACATTTTAATATATTTCATTAGTACTTCAGTATTAGGTGATACCTTATTTATTTGGACAAACAATAGATATTATACTGTAAGACAAACTTTCGAGCGTTCGCCTCCCTTTTGCAAGTCAACAATACTGATTTACAAAGATTCCATGAGCTTAACACAGATGTAAAAAAAAAAAAAAAAAAAAAGATTGCCATCTAAGGGAGATGATGCAGAGAAGGAATAAACAGACAGGACAACAAATGGATGAAAGGGACAGTGATACACAGGACCATCCATCCATCAACAGTGTGCAGGGGATGGGGATTAGTTATAAAATTTACAGAGAGAAACATTACAAAATCCCATATCAGCATTAAGTCCTCATGTTTTAGTGTCCAAGTGTATTATCCTTTTGAGTTCAAACTTTTTCTGTTCTTCGGGGCTTTTAAACATTCCATTGAGGAGTTTGATGTTGAAATAATTTATAGAATGATCTGGCTGTGAGAAGTGGCGTCCCATTGGAGTGCAGTATCTTCCTTCTTCATGATGTGTTATTGTGTGTCTATGTAGGTTCGTTCTGGTTTGAAGTTTTTGGCTGGTTTCACCAATCTTTGTAAATCCGTATTGCTGACCAGAGAAAGTGAGCAGAACTCTTGAAAGCTTTCTTATTGTTAGTCCAAATTAAAAAAGGTATCACCTACGATTGAAGTACTCATTTGCTCTGCACTATCGCAACTGGACTAGCACGGCTATTTCTACTTATGTATTTTCTTAAGTAGCCCTCTTTCCCCCTGACTAAAGGGACTACCAGTGCTGTATTACCTGAGTGGAGTACAGAAGGCCTGATCTTCCACTGCTGGCAGCCTGGGGTGATCACATGCGTGGTACACAGTGCCACCACCCAGGAAAGATCCTAGCGCAGTAGGATAGCCTTTCCCAGGAACCCAATGCAGACAGTAATTACACCCACAACTGGGTATATAACGACAGTATTTACTGACACATAGCAAGACACAGCAAGATATATATGGTCATACAATATACTATCTCCCAAAGTAACACCTCCCTGGCAGAACCCCCCAAATTACTGTAGTGTCTGGGCACTCAACCCATTAGTCTCCACAGACAGTCCTTCCCCAAAGAGCATGTGGGATAGCGCTACCACAGTGTGTTGGGCCATTGGTACACATGTATATAATACCTCCCTGATCTCAGTTCAGACCAGGTCAACCGAGCCGCTGAGTCAGTGGATCCACGACGTGGTCCCACACCGCAATTGAATGAATCCTCTCCCGCTCTGATCTGCAGGCGGTTGCCTCTGGAGGGGTTTCCCGCTGAGTGTGTCCCAAATAAAATAGTCTTTAATGATATATGCCCTGATCTTGTCCCAGACCACAGGCTATGCTTCACAATGTGGCGTCTTTACTGGAACTATACACTAACTATATACAGCTAATGGGGAAATGTCCCTAGCTAGGGGTTTCCCTGTAGCAGCCACAATCTGATTATGTGATTGGGGACTATCTTGAACATAAGGGGGTTAATCTGACCTAGTCTGGGTGCCACTGACACCCAGACCCTACCTTCCATTTTTCAGTCATGGCTCCAACTGTCCTAACTGTCAGCAAATGCAGCAGCCCTATTTGATAAGCCGTGCCACGTGACCATGCTCCTAGAGCATTCTGGGCAATGTAGTTCCCCTGCGGAGCTGATAGAAGATGGCCGCCACAACTTGCAATCTATGCATGCTCCCCACACCTAGCATGTCCGCCACAACTCTGATACCAATGCGCATGTGCGAGACCTTACTGTGCATGCACAGGGAGTCCCAATATGGCGGCCACCTGCACGAAGGAGCTTTTGGTCATTGTTGTGGTCTCTTGAAATACTTTGGAATCCAGTCTAGTACCACCTTTGTTCAACGATGCTAATTTCTTCTTGAGATATGACTAGCCACTGAATATTAAATATTTAACTTACACTGGCTGGTAAGTACAGTACATCCCAATTGCTTTGTTTTGTGACCCTTCATCAGTTTTCAAGCTCTCATAAGATCCTTAAAAAAAACTTTTATTGAGTAGGCAAAATTGTATTTAAGGAGTAGGGAAACTAAGATGCTTCAGAAAGTAACTCTGCTAACTCTTTGTGATTGCCATCCAAGGCCCAGATTCACTAAGCTCTATTAGACCATTTAACATGAGTTAATGTGTGTTAATCATAACTCCGTATTCACTAAAGCAAATAATGTAATGTTTACCAGGACCCTATTAAAAAGAGTAGTGTTTTGAATAACACGTTATTCTAAATTATAGGCTAAAGCGGGTAAATTCCAGGCATTATTGAAATCCTTGCTCTCCGATTGGTTAAACTTCCGGGCATTATCCATTCAGTAATGGCCTGGAATTTTTGGCACCCTGCCAAGTTTTTCAGCCTATCAGCTTCAGTTCTCATCCACATAGAGTGAGAGCAGCTCTCAGACAGGAGAGGTGATTGGACAGGAGGCAGCAGCAAGGCACTGACTCATGCCTCACCCTGCCTGCAGAGTGCTCCGCACAGGACAGTTAGAAGAAAGGTGTGTGTGTGTGTGTGTGTGTCTGCTGTGTGTTTTGTGGGTCTAAAGGGGGCCAGCAGAATGTTTTGTTGGTGTGTGTGCCTATAGTGTGTGTTCTGTTGGCGTGTGTTTTGTGGGTGTAGAGGGGGCAGCAGAGTCTGTTTTGTTGGTGTCTGTCTGTTGGTGTAGAGGGGGAGCTGCAGTGTGTGTTTTCAGTGTGTGTTTTGTGGGTGTAGAGGGTGGAGGAGGGTTGCAGAGTATTTTGATGGTGTGCATGTCTGCTGTGTGGGTTTAAAGGGGGGCTGCAGTGGGTGTAGAGGGGGGCTGCTGTTGTGTGTTTTGTGGGTGTAGAGGGGGCAGCAGTCTGTTTGTGTGTGTGTCTGCAGTGTGTTTTGTGGGTGTTGAGTGGGCCTGCAGTGTCTGTGCCTTCAATGGGTGTAGAGGGTGGAGGAGGGCTGCATACTGTAGTGTTTTTTGTTTTTGTGTGTGTACAATTTTGTGGGTTTGCAGGGGAGCTGTAGTGTGTTTGTGGGTGTAGGGGGGGTTGCTGTGTGTGTGCTGTGTGTGTGTCTTCAGTGTGTGTTTTGTGAGTGTAGAGGAGGAATGCAGTGTGTGTTTTGTGGGTTTAGAGGAGAGGCTGCAGTGTGTGTATGGGGGGGGCTGCAGAGTATGATGGTGTATATAGAGGGGGGTGCAGAGTATGTTTGTGTATAGAGAGGGGGGTGCAGAGTATGTTTGTGTATATAGAGGGGGGTGCAGTGTGTGTTTGACTGCTGAGTGTGTGTAAATGAGCTCCTTATAGCCCAAGATATACATTCCATATTAACTAAGCCCGCTTAAAGTTGGCACTAGAAAATAACTTAAGGTTATTTAAGTCATACTTAACTCTGGTGTTACTTCCACTGATCGGAGAGAGGGAGAGAGAGTGGACTTATTTAAAATCAACATATTTCCCAGGTATCTCAGGTGTGCTCAAATAAGCCCACTTATAAAATGGTCTCTCTCTAGTGCTTATAACAACTACTTAATGTACTGATACCGTCACGAGTATCTGAACACTTGCCTGGGAAAATCTGGAGCAATACCCCATTAATGCTGCAACATTACTGTAACATTTCTGCAGACAGACTAATGGCCCATCGGATTAACACAGCGGGGGTCCCTGGCAGTCCCATTCAAACTGACCAGGGATCCCTGCTGTGTTAATCTGATGGGACAGTAGTCTGTTTGCAGAAATGTCACAGAAATGTTGAGGCATTACTTGGAGATTGCCCCAGATTTTCAAAGGCGAGTGTTCGGATACTCGTTGCTGCATCTGTATATAGTATTTTAACTTGCAGTTAGTATTATGTACCCTTGGGACGTGGAACAAACCTCAGTGGTATGTAGGTCTTAAGTTAAATTGTATTTTGATGAACACTTATTCGTCTCCCCCAATGTTTACTTTAGAATGACTTGTACTTTAATCAATGTGTTGTAATATCTGTATGCTTATATAGTGCTGCATGCATGCTAGGTAATAAACAATGGAAAAATAAATATAGGAATATAGATCATCTCTTGTATAACAGTCTCCAAATCTTTTCTGTTCCTTTCCTGACAGCTTAAGAGTACTCATAACCATCCAATTTCTTCTACTTTTATCTTATAATACAAAATATTGTCTCGTTCATAGCCCAAATTTTTGTTTTAGATGTGATGGATAATTCTTTGAATCAACATTTCGCATGTATGAAATGTATTACAAATAACCTACTTAGTTACCACTTTTGACAGATAGAAGTGTAGAAAAGTAATATTTCTTAAGAATATTTGGATATTTAGTGACCACTGATCTTATCATATGAAAATAGTGGTCACTAAAAAGCGTTTCAGTACTTTTGTAAACCACTTGCGTGTGCTGATCTGCGTGACTGGTTGATTTCAAGTGCTGGTTGTATTAAGTGTGCAGTTAGAACTAGAATCAGTTTGAACAAGGAAGGGGTTAAACAAGGTGTAGTACAGTATATTGAAATACAGTTTATTGTTAGTGCTTATAAACTTCATAGTTGCTAGAATGAGCCGGACTGAAAATGTCACTCAATTTACATCTTGCCACATGTATGTTCACTTGCAGCAGCTTTTCCAAGGAGCATACCGCTGTGAGAAATGTGAGCGGGTGTCTCTTTAGAGTCAGAGATTGCTGATCTGAAGAGTCATCTTGCAATATTGAGGGACATTGACAATCTTGAAAGGGGTTTAATGCTAACTGAGCAGGCCCTTGCTTCGACTAGTGCTACAGATGGTGGCGCTGTTAGTGAGGAGCAGGTAGGTAGCTGGGTAACACTTAGAAGGGGAAGCAGAGGCAATAGGGACAGGCAGGCCAGTTCTGAGCTGACCCATCTCAATAGATTTGTCATATTGAGTGAAGATATTGGGAGTATCAGGGCAGAAATGGCAAGGCTGGGGAAAACTGATTCCTCTAGCAGCCAGGAGAATAGTTCTTCCAGAACAGAGGGGACTCAGGATGCTCAGATACAAAGAAAGAAAGTATATCTACAATGGATACACTGGGGCCCAAAGGGGTGAGATACACTGTGATATATGAAGGAAGCTTTATGCACAATGATGAGAATCCTTCACTAGTAGATATGATGATCTTTAAGAAACCTGACCCTTTAGCAAGTATATCAGGTATGAGCTTTGCAAATATATCGAGTATAAGCTTTGCACATATTCTGGAGGATATTACTGGACTAGACTCTAACTTTACATAGAGAAAACAATGAGTCAAGCATGTACCAGTATATGAAGCAACCTCCAATGAATGGAAGAATCTCTAGTAAAAATTAGATAGTACTCGCTATGAGGTGATTTGCTGTATCCACAGATTTAAACTTGCAGAGCGTCTGTCTCAGGAGGCGTGCGTTGCATGAAGTAACAACAAGGAAAAACTTGGCAGACAGCCAAAAAGCACTGCACCACGAACAAAAAAACAGTTGGAGGGTTAAATAAAAACGATTTAATCACAGGTGGAAAGGCACGCTGAGATGTTTCGCTCCAAAGAGCTTTCTCAAAGTGTGGTGACTGATCATAAACACTCAGTTTATGTATGTTTAGCGAACCCGGAAATTCCTGTTTTCGCACAGCATACGCAGACGTGATGATGTCACAAGCGTCATTAAGCCCATCTAAAAACAACTGTAACTTTATTTAAATAAACAAACGGACGAAAAAAATCTATAAAAATCTGTAAAAAAAACCAATGTGGAACAACTAATCATAATCTCCAAAATTAATTAGGTTCCTACAATATGAGTAAAAAAATATAGAAATAAACATAGATAAAGTGTTTAATAACAAAAACAAATGAGCTGAACAATTAACTCACATGGTGTGGCCAGTATATAAAACATTTACAAACATGAAATTATTGCAACCAATGTGAGTAAATTAAAGGTATATGTGCAAAAACATCACAGAAAATTGCTTAGATATTTTGTTATAGAATACGCATCTTCTTCTGGACACATACCTTTAATTTACTCACATTGGTTGCAATAATTTCATATGTTTGTAAATGTTTTATATACTGGCCACACCATGTGAGTTAAATGTTCAGCTCATTCGTTTTTGTTCTTAAACACTTTATCTATGTTTATTTCAATATCGTTTTTACTCTTATTGTAGGAACCGAATTCATTTTGGAGCTTATGATTAGTTGTTCCACATTGTTTTTTTTTACAGATTTTTATAGATTTTTTTTCCGTCTGTTTATTTAAATAAAGTTATAGTAGTTTTTAGATGGACATAATGATGCTTGTGACATCTTCACGTCTAAGTATGCAGCGCAAAAACAGGAATTCATTTCCGGGTTCGCTAAACATACATAAACTGAGTGTTTATGATCAGTCACCACACTTTGAGAAAGCTCTTTGGAGCGAAACATGTTGGTGTGTCTTTCCACCTGTGATTAAATCGTTTTTATTACACCTTCTTCAACTGGTTTTTTTTCGTGGTGCGGCGCTATTTGGCTGTCTGCCAAGTTTTACCTTGCTCAGATACAAAGAAAGCTTGTGATGGTAGGGGACTCCATTATTAGGCAGGTAGATAGAGAAATCTGTTGCCCTGACTGCATGAACCAAACAGTTTGTTGTCTCCCGGTTGCTCGGGTTTGGCACATTGCTGATCGGGTAGACAGATTGTTGGGAGCGGCTGTGATTGATCCGGCGGTCTTGGTACATGTTGGTACCAATGACACAGTTAGAGAAAGATGGAGGGTGCTAAAAAATGATTTCAGGGATGTAGGCCAAAAGCTTAAGGAAAGGACCTCCAAGGTAGAATTTTCTGAAATACTACCAGTGCCATGCGCTACCGCAGGGAGACAGTCAGAAATAAAGAAGGTTAATGCATGGCTAAGAAAGTGTTGTAGGAAGGAGGGTTTGGGGTTTTTAGAGCACCAGGACTCCTTTTCTGAGAGGTGCCGTCTTTATTCTAGGGACGGATTGCACCTCAATGAAGAGGGATCTTCTGTGCTAGGGGAGAGAATTTGTTTATCAAAGCAAATATACCAATGTTTTAAAAAATGCATTAGTTCTTTTATTTTATTTTATACTTGCATAGAAGTAAGAAACTTGCTAATCAAGTTCATTACGTGACACATATTTTTAGTAAGTTGAGTTAATACTAGTTAAGAGTTTATAATTCCACACAGTACAGAGATGCAGGATTTGATATATCCATTTCCATAATGTGCACTCCTTCCTTTACAATTGCCTCTATTAATACCTTTCAAAATTGAGGCAGATGCAAATTGGGCAAATTAAATATAAAATACCTTTGTACAATCATTGACGCTAAGGCATGCCGACTGAAAATGTCTCTTGTAGCATAAATAAAATACCATCATTGTCTTCATACAGTACATCATACTGTAGAACCAGTGTCCACTAATTGTGTCTTGGATTCATGTATTATCAACATGTTATCAAACTAGCTTAAGGCCGCAGTAGGACATTTCTGCATTATCAGAGCCTTTGAAATAACAGATTTTGACAGTAGGCAAAGGGATTATTAGTCTAATCAGAAAAAAAGAAAGGGAAGAAAATAATTAGGAACAGAAGATCTTACAAGCAATGTTTAACACTGTTCCTAGAAATATCTTCTAGACATCATCATGAATCATAATCATGAATCAGTAAAAGCATAGTGTTCCAAGAATGGTGTTCTAAAAATTAGTATCTCCAAGATCCCAGTACATAAATGGAAGTTAAAACGATCACCATTGTTTAGGTTTCATTACTAATCCTTTCCTATTTCTGTAGACAATATGCCACATGCATAGTGTACTAAGAAGGTATATAATTCAGCAGCAGGAAGTAGATGTTATTCCATCCTTTTATTTTACAGGGCATGCAGAAGGAAATTGCTCATTTAAAGATAAGATTAAAATGAAATAGTTATTTTATATGCTTTGTGTAAAAAAACAAAATCTACACAGAAATAACTGGATGGAATTACGTACATTTAAGTTGCTGCATTTTTTTTCAGCTGGATAGGTCAGTACAAATACAAACTTTTATCTTAGTTCTAAACACATTCAGTAGGAAAATAATTGAAAATATTTACCAGTGAATAAGAGACAGTGAGTTTTGCTGGTTGATTACCCCAAAAATCATCATATTATTAATAGGAATGCAGTAATCAACTAAATTACTAAGTCAATGCAATTGCCGCTTTCTTCTGCAGTGGCTTAAATTAAATAAGTGAAGTTCCTATTGAAGTTGGAAAAAACACTGAAAATTTAATGGGAGCGGAAGAGAGATTTGTCTTCACCAGAAAGTATTTTGGAATCCCTTAACAGTTCTTATACTGCAGCGTTCATCTTGTGGACATTTCTTTTTGTTTTGTACCTGGTATGTTTTGACATTTTCTATTGAAATGTCTAACTTTTGCCTCCACGAGCATTTTGTTTGGTTGCTTTGCCAATCTGTGATATTAATCAAATACATTTGCATTGTGTGGAACATCTCTGGTATTTGTGAAACAAAAAAAGTGTCAGAGAAACCAATGACCTCCTATTGACTTGTTTTAGAACACAGTGACTGCATTTAATTTCCATGTCTCCACTTTTCACCAGAATCTTGTGAAAATGGCAGTATAAAAAAGGCTATGTGACCTGCACATTGACTACTAATACTTGCCAATTTGGGGGGTGGGGGAGGGTAATTTGCAAATTCTCAAAAACGGGTAAAATCCACCTAGTTCATGAACCGCAGCAACAATGTTGGGCTTCTGTACTCCTTAGGGTCACTGCTCCTCTGCTACGTATATGGACATATCAAATGCATTTGCAAGTCCCCCAAAATAATATATCGAGATGTCTTAGGCCGCGTCTATACTCTGCGCAAGTGCGCGAGCGGCACAAACAAAATACAGGGGATCTATGGGGCCAGCCATAGTGCGCACAACGGAGCTACAGATTTTTCAGCCATCAAATTTTTTTATTTGGTGGCGCGATGGCTGGGTCACGTGCACGGTTCAGCCAATGAGGGTGACCTGCTCATGTGACGTCACAGCCCCACCTCTGCCCCACCTCCCCATCGCGCACGTCATAAAAATCCTACAGGCCACAGATTGCTCCAGCTACAGGCTCGCATGATACCATGATCGCTCCATCACGCACACGCCTAGTATAGCCGAGGCCTTACAGTACTTACCAATTCATTAGTCAGTCACGTTTTCTGGTTATCCCTCACTATGTTTTGCATTACTCTAACTTACATTTTGTGTGTCGGCGATATTATTCCATTGTCTAATTTGCATTTAAAATTATTCACTTTTCATTTTTGTTTTGTAGCTATTTGTGGATTAGTAGAATTAATATATTTACTTCTGGAAACCACGTTTTTAGAGCTGCTAAAAAGAAAGGAAGCTTAGTTGACAAGGAGATGCAGGTGCAGCAGAAAATGCCACAGATCTCTTAAATCTGATGGATAAGGGTTTTGTAAATAACTACAATGCAACAATGACATATGTATTACTATACCCTCCTACTGTTAAATTCATACATGCTTTTTTAAATTGCATTATAATTGTCATTATTACAAGAAAAGGAATATTATTATTTTGTATTATTGTTTTGTTTAGTCTGTCTGTTCCCAACTGGTAATAATGTGTATTTGATATTCTTTTTTACATTGTTTCTATCTATTCCTGAGTGTATGACTAACACATAAAAATAGAACACTTTCATAATAAATATCTTTATGCCAAAATTGAATGATATCATGCTTTCCACTTATACTCATTTTTTTTATTTTTCCATTACCTGAACTGTATTTTCTTTGATATATTGCAATATATCCTACTGAGCCACCACAAATACTGTATAGTATATGTTTCCAAAAAGCATTAGCCCCCTGCACTACTTCTGGGTGACGGATATGGCGCCTACTAAATGTCTTTAAACTGAAAATATGTTCATGAGTGTACCGTACTTTAAATGTCCTATAAAGTCCAATATAGCACGATAATTAAATTGATAGTGCTGAGGAGGGTGCCTCTTCTTCAAGTAATTTTAAGAGCTTCTTGCAATATCGTGAAGTTCTAAAAAATATAGCAGGGCACACCCGACCTGCATAGTATTATTGAATTGTAAACCAATAATAATAAAACAAAAGACAAAAACAACTCATGTAGTCCACATCTAGAGTTTTAAGCATACATTATCTTAGTAGGCTGTAGTTATGTTCTGTGATAAACTTCCTTGGATTAACAGGAGTGTGCTGACCTCCCTTCCTCATTCACTCGTGGTGTCTGTCACGGGAGAGAAGAGCTTTTACTGCCGGGATCACTATCACCAGACAGAACACAAAAGTTGAATAAATGAAAGTTTATTCTGGCAAGCCAGCAAACACACAAAACACACAATCACAATGTACACTCGCCAACTGGTGCCTGCAGGGGAAGAATCTAGCCTCAACTAGGTGCAGGGGCCTGCTTCAGTAGGCTTGCCCTGAACAGCTTCTTCAACGACTGCTCAGTGCTTTCTTAGTGCTATTCCACATAAAGCACTTTCGAATCGCCCACCAATCGTGATGTCACCGTCTCTGTCCAAACTCTCTATGGTTTTTTGAATGGGGCGTGCTCCTTACATAGACCTCGGTTATCTATCTCTTCCATGGAGCAGAGGCCGCCTACCAATCAGAACAAAGGATCATGACGGTGCAGCCAATTGGAGGACAAGAGCTCGCCCGGCTGCATCAATCAGAGGAGGGGGCCGGTTTAAGGACTCTAGACTGTCCCCCGGGGAGGGAGCCGCTGGCGGGTGGGAAATTCAAACTGGCCAATTGGAATCATGCCTACGGGCTGAGACTCGGCAACGGTTCCCCCTGGCCAGCCCTATACCCCCTGTGGGGTAGGTGCCTCAGTATCCCGGGATTGAAAAGGCTCTGCACCACCGAGAACCAGTTCCCCAGACCTGAATCATGGTGATTCCCCACTCACCATTGTCAAGGTACTCAAGCCACCCCAGGCTCTGTCACAAACCAGCATTTCTCTGCATGCAACATAGCTAAGTAAATGACTGTGTCTGCATGCAGAGAAATGCTGGTAACACAAAAGACAATGCTGGCTTGCTAAATGTATGTGGAAATACATTAACACAGGGAATAAATGTGCTTTTTATTATACACTCACCAATCCTCAAATTATACCGTTTTCCCCTTTCCAGTTATCACACAGTTCTCATCTCGAAGAGGTTACACACAATACATTACATACAGGTCAAATGAGCCTCACAGAGGCGGCCATTAGAAATGGTATTGGGGCAGCCAGCTGGGCTTGACCTGTTTTATGTGAGGCTGGCTACCCATACCGTCATAGTCACTTCTGTCAAGAGTCAGATGGTATCTCGTTTCCTCTCTGGTCTCTGGCGGGCGATCATGTTATGCGGGGAGGGGTTGGTGTTCTCTTCAAATTATATCCTGCTGGGGGATCCTTCTATCAGCTGTTCAGTCTTCAAGGTCTGCCTTATGCGTTTCGCAAAATGTCTTGCTTCGTCAAGGGTATCGGAAGTGAAGACACTGTTCCTGATTTGTCTTTTTTTAAAGCTCACATTAACCCTTATATTGCCAGTGTGTATAATACACAGATGGCCTGTATACTTGTATGTTTGTCGATTAGAGAGAACATCTAAATCTTGTGTGTATTTCAACAGAAATAGAATAAAAAAAACAAAGGGCATTTGTGCCATAAATACAAATAGATAGATATTGCCTAGTTTCAGCTCCTTCGTGTATATTTTTTTTTAAAAAAGTATTAAAAAACAACTTTTCAAAAGGGATTACTGTCTTCATTTGTAAGAGTTAAAGATATAATTATTACTGATACTTTAAAAATGAGGAATAGCAGCGAATAGCTATTTACACGCAAATAGCAGTCATCATCCGAAATGGATTCAGAATATACCTCTTAGCCAGTTCAATAGGCTTAGACAGAACTGCTCATCTGACTGTTCATTTGAAACAAAGTCGTGTCGGCTGAAGACCAATTTTGCCCTAAAGGGGTATGATAAACAACTGGTAAATGAATCCTTTACAAAAGTTAGGGCTATTGAAAAGATTGACTTCTTAGCTAAATCTAAATCAAGCAGTGTAATGAAACCTAAGGCTGTTTCTAAGAATGGTGCAACATGTATCACTATGTACAGCAGCTATACAAATTAAGTCTCCCAGCACCAGAATATCTATCGGATGGCAATACAGTAAATATTAAAAACCAACTGGCCCCCAATAGACTCATGGAAACTAACATATCTCTGGCTGGATGTATTGGTATTTCTGAAAATCTTGGCAAGTACAAATGTGGTAGGTCTAAATGCCTTTTGCTTCTTTTTCTAACAAGTCTGTATACTCGATCAAGAGTTCAATTAACTGCTTGACAACTTATGTTGTGTATGTTCTTTCATGCTCCTGCAACCTCCAATATGTGGGATGTACCAAATTTTCCCTTTGCATGAGGTTCTTTGAGCACAGACGTGCTATTCTTAAAGGTGTCCTCATGCATAGTGTCCCACGACACTTAACAATACTTTCCAGGGATACCACTGGGCTCAGAGTTATGGGGATTGAATGTATCTCCACCTCTAAATTATGTGGTGACAGATTCAAAACACTCTGTGTCAGGGAGTCCTTCTGGATATACTCCTTGGGAACTCTTTCACCATTAGGATTAAATGAATGCATACAGTAGATACAATGTATTTTGGTTTAATATTTAAACCATCATAAGTCCACACAACTGATCATGCATTCATATTCCTTCAGAATTCAGTCTGGCTTGCTTCTGTTGTAGTCATCTAGTTGCCCGTTTAGTTGTCCGTTCAGTGTGGCCATTTTGCAGTCCTCACTAGTGCTTACCATTATCCCCTAAGGGTTATGGTCCTCAGAACTTGAGATCATTTAGTTTTAAAGTATTCAACAGGTCTCACCAATGCTATACACATCAGCATATATTATATTTATATTATATTTATATATTATTGAATTCTTCTACAGTTTGATATTGTTAGGTAGTCTTCCTTTTTAATCTATATATATATATATATATATATATATATATATATATATATATATATATATATATATATATATATATGTTTAGGTAATATATATTGTCTAAGCATTAATATATATACATTCAAGCATTCTCCATATATTTCTTTTACTTTTATTTTTACATCATATTAATATATATATTTTATTCACAATAGTCTATAAATTAGCACCATCACATATCTACTAAATAATAATATAGCTTTAGATCAAACTTTATTAATATTACTTTATTTATTAATATTACTTTATATTATACACACTATATAACTAGTTTTGTAAGCTCCCTTTTATACTAAAAGTTATATATAGGTTGCTATACTGCTTTGAGTTTCTCTCACCAACACTTAATAGTAACAATCAAACATTAGTAATTTCACTTTATTTTATCTCTTATTACCAATATTTTCATCATGGTGACATTATATATATATATGCAAATATAACTGTATGCTTTTTATATATATATATATATATATATATATATATATATATATATATATATATATATATATATATATATATATATATATATATATATATATATATGTCCATTCAATATTTACCATCATGAGTATATGCTAAATGCAATTAGCTTATTATCTGCTGTTGGAATGGATAATAAATGCTTTTAATTGACGAATTACTATTTGTATCTCTGTGATTGGTGGTTGCATAAATGTGGGACTATTTAAACTGTCAGCCTGTGTTAGCCAATCACCCCTGATGAAGTCACTCACATGACGAAATGCGGTGGGACGTTGCCTGATGTCATCATGCAGAGGAGCCGGTGCTAGGAGGTCTGTACTCTCTTCCCTTGATTGAGGTGGTGATTTCACAGACGCTGGACCTTTACATCTTCCACATTGCTGGATCGGAGGTGTTGCAAGCCCGCTCACGCTTCCTACATTGGAAGGAATCTCTTCCAGGACACACACTACTACAGACACTAAGATCCGTCCTTCTTGTGCCCAGCTGCGTTAGTTCCAGACCCCGGCTCGCATTTGGTGATATCACTGCTTAGAGATTTTTCTCTCGCACTCCTGATATTCTTTTTAATTTTGTCAGTACAGGTCCAATAGTTCCTGTACTCTCCTTTTAACATTAAAATCATTATTTTTATACAGTATTATGCTATGGAGCTTGCGCTTCTTTTTAGGTATTCTATGGTTTGCTATAAGCTGCAGCAGTCTCCATACAGTAGGAAACACTTTAATGGGACAGGATTTCTTCACTTCACTGGACACTATCAAATTTCTGGATCTGGTTTGGACATATTTGTGTTAACAAAAATTCACTGTTTGCATTTTGGCCTTATTAATGCATTCATGTTCACTTGAATATATACACATATATACATTTTTATATTACTTACACTAATAAACTTATTTTCACTGTTGGTTCCAATCACTGCTTATTTCCACGCATTTTTGAACACCTAATTAGCACCACTAATAGTTTTTGTTTGTGTGTACACACACACACACACACACACACACACACACACACACACTCACACAAAGTGTAGTTAATAGAAGTACAAATATCTAACAATTCATATTCCGTGGAGATAGCAATATGCAACACACACACACACACACACACATAGTAAAATATCCATTAAAATATATTTTAAATGCCATAGATTAAAGGGGAGTGTAGGGCTAGCACCAAAAGATAAGGGAAAATATCCATTATTGGTATATTGAAGGAATATTATATCTCTGGTGCTCAGCGTACATAAAATACATACAAATATAAAAGATATATACAACCAGAAGTGATGATGCTGGCTGATCCGATAGGATACTCCACGTGTAGGTGATCAAACATGAAACGAAAATAAATAGAAATACATTTTTACACTATGTATTTCTATTTATTTTCGTATCATGTTTGATCACCTACACGTGGAGTATCCTATCGCATCAGCCAGCATCATCACTTCTGGTTATATATATCTTTTATATATGTATGTATTTTATGTACGCTGAGCGCCAGATATATAATATTCCTTCGCCTTACTCATCTGACCTGGGGTCAGAGTTATATCACAGGCAGCCAGCTAGTTAATATATCATTAATTATTAGAAAATAGCGCTACCATATTTGTTTTTTCCATTATTGGTATATGACAAACTCAAGACTTTAAAAATGCTGCCTGGTTGAAAATAATATTCAGAGCCCTAGGTGACATGTTTCATAGAGATGTAGAAACCAACCCCCTCCTCTCACATTGGTATTGACTATCTATATTCCTTTTGTTGTCAGACCTTCTGGATTTTTATTATGTGTGTCACATACTGTAACTGTTTCGATAAATTGTGGTGTTCAAAACCCTTAAGGATATTTCTTCTGTGTTCAAGGAATCGCTCCCTAAGTGACCTATTCATTCTCCCCACGTACTTGAGTTTACATGGGCATTCTACTACATATATGACATACTGTATGTTGTCCCACAGTATATAAATTATTCAATTGTGTGACTTCTTCCTGAAGTACTGGCAGTGACATGTTTTCTATCCACATCTAGGGAATCACACGTGATGCAGGATGAATGGCCACATTTAAACACCAATTGGGTTTCTCAGGGAGCAAAGTGAATGCCAGTCCCTTTCTAACAGATTTCAGTTCCGTCAGAGCCAAGATGTTATTTTTTTTTAAATGATTCTTTGTTTGGGGGGGGGGGAAGTAGATCTTGTAATACGGATTCCCTTTCAAAACGTGCCTGTGTTTATTTAGTATTCTATTCATGTAAGTAGCCCCTTCATTGTGCCATGTGATAAAGGGCATCTGGTTACCAATGCTGCTGTTCTCTTTAATGTTTTTTCCTTTATTGTTAAGCAGATCTCTGTTCACATAAGTAAAACGTCTTATCCCCACCATAAACTTGGTGCCAATGATACTTTTTTTAATTCAACATTTTCTGCAATAGTACAATGCATTGAGCTGCTCTTCTTCGTAAAGGTATTCTGTAAGGCAGGGGTGTGCAAACTTATTGCCCTGCACCCCCCTGTCTTCTCTCCCGCCATTACCTCATCCCAGGCCCCCTCCCCGTCAGCTCCTTACCTGCTCCGGTCGGACGCCACGCCGCTTCTCCGCGGCACACGCTGCCTCCGCCCACATGCTGCAGGGGCGCGCGCGCGGTAGTGTTACAGGGCACGCGCACCCATCCTCTTCTACACTCCTCCTGTAGCCTTGGCTCCACCTCCCAGCAGCTGGAGGCTATTCCCACTAGGGAACACCACATCAGGCATCCTAACCTATCCCTGGGACCGCTCAGTCAAGCCCCCGCTCCACCTCTTGCTCCCATTGGTTCTCTGGCATTTATAGTTCCTGGCTGCCCTCTCCTTCCTCACTCTGCATAGTTTTCCTGTTGCTCTTGTTGTACGGAGGTCTATGCCTGGCTCTCTTTTGTATTGCAGCTCTCGCTCCAGTCCCTGTCCTCGTTTGATACCCTTGGATTTGACCTCGGCTCTCGTTAGACTTTGTGTACCTCGCTACTCCCTGGACTCTGCTTTGGACCTCACTACGCTACTCTCTCCTGCCCCTGACCTACGGCTTTCGGATCTTTACCCTCGGACCTCTGGCACCCCGGACTCGGCAAGTATCAGGCTAACCCTTTCTCACCATGCCCGGCAACGCATCATACCACACTCCGGGCACGCCCTCACTCCTGTGGGTGCATGTTATACCCTTACCCACCTCAGTATTTGGGACTGGCCAGGTCTGCGGGCAGTCAAGCGTTACACAAAGGCCTCGCGCGGTCCCCGGCATTTTAATGCTTTGGGGGAGAGCGTGGGGTCTCTGAAAACACCGCGACCCCCTGTTTGCGTACCCCTGTCATAAGGTATTGCATAGAAGTAGTCATGAATGTCTCTATAGTGAACTTCATCTTGTACCAATTTACTCAAACGTAGAAACAAACTTACGAACATTGCGGAAAATGTTTAGTTTTACGTTATTCACAAATAAAAAATAATATTTTTACAAATACAGAAGGATGAGGGTATGTGATGGAAACTTTCAAAAACATGAAACGGATCAAGCACAATATTAAATCAATAGTCACTGGATTGAAGCATTTTTTCAAAAGCATACACATTTTAAAACATTAGCACTGGGGCTGGATAGTGCGAAGATCAAGGGAAAAATGAAGCACTTTATAGAAAGTGTAATTGATTCAGAAAACATTATTGCAGAAATGTAGAAGAGATTCAAAAATACTTTGATTCAAAGACAATTAACATTTAAGAGTATTTAAATATTAGCAAGTAATATTTTGTTATAAAATGAAATATTTGGGGCACATAAGAGGAAGTGCAAAGTTAAAAATACTTCAGTAGCAAAGATATTGGTGCATTACTGCAGACATGCCAACCTGACAACTTGTTGACCATGCTGAGGCTCTGGCTCCCCGGCTTGATGACACAAAAACACATCACAAGCTCTACCTCCTATGTGATGATTCAAAAAAGGTCAACACAATCTCCACTACTGGTGTGATGACCCAAAGCAGGCAGTTTACTATGTGAACACCATTTTCTCCTTATCCTATATGTGATTTTCCACTCCAATGAGAGACAAAGAGAAGAGGGTCAAAACCATTTGTCACATGGAGGACTGGGTGAGTTGGCAGGTCTGTTAGTAAATTGTTATAAAATCAATCTTTAAAGCAATTCCTTACCTAGCCAATTTAGTTTTTTAAGACTATCAGTGTTAATTATAAAGTAAAGGTACTTGCCCTGCAATCCTGTCATTCCTTTGGATCGTGTTCTTGTTTGAATATATATAGGTGCATACAGTAGCTTCCCCATGGCGGGATTCCCCAACCACCACTGTATATTTACAGTGAAAGTAGAAGGAGAAATAGCGGCACTCTTCTTTTAATAGATCATAAGATCATTTATTGGAATTCATAGAGACAAAAAGTAGCACAACTTTCGTGCCCAGTGCTAATTCACCCTGAAGAAGGGTTAACAGTGGTCCCAAAATGTTGTGCTAGTTTTGTCTCTTTGAATTCCAATAAATGATCCTATGATCTACTGAAAAAAGAGTGTGGCTACAGTATTTCTCCTACTACTTTCACTGTATCAGTTTTCATTCCAACATAACAGTTCATTTCATGCTAGCAATGTAGTAACATTTTCCATTACTTTAATCCATTAATCTACAAATACTGTAGATTGCAATGTTGCTTATGTTAATATTGTCTGTCCGTGTACTACAGAAAATATATTTGGATTGTAAAAATGCACTAACTCTAAGTACAATTAAAGTATTAAAGGGCTTATTCTATAAACTCTGCCCCAACTCCTTGAGAGTCTTTAGAACAAGACAATAAGTGAACAGACACCAGTGTAAATAATGTATGGGACCTAGGCACACTATAAATAATAACAACAATTTCATGACAATAATTCTAATATTAAATACAAAATATACAAAAAAAAATCCCTTATTTTGCAAAACAAAATGAATAGATTCCATAATTTTGTTCTACGGTACTTTTAGAATGTTTGTTCTGGATCACGTGAGTAAAACAGGAGACAAGACCTCACTTTAGTTAAACAGGAGTCGAGACTTGGGTAGTTGTGTTCTGGGAGATCCATTGATTTAAGTAACAGAAGAAAAATAACAGATTGCACAGTTTGCAGATTTTATATGAAAAGCAGTGCGTAGTATTCAATAAAACTTGTTTACTTTTAAAATATCCTTCATTATATATATATATATAACAGCCAAGAAAATGGTGTGGCAATGCATTGGGTTTCTTATTGATCAAATTATTAACCGTGAGCAAATTAGAGTTTACTTCAAGTTGAACTTGGTTGACAATGTTGATCTACATTATTTTGGCACACCGTGAAATATATATATTTTTCTGTGCAACAAAATAAACAAAATAAATTCCATTTTGACACCCATGGATGAGGATTGAGAAATTTCAGGTTAGTAGTTTAGGTGCACACAAGCACAATTTATAATTACATTTACGTGTGTCAATTTTGTGGCAAAAAAAGATGTTTGAAACACTTAGAACTTAGGTCCCCAAGTCTCCCTACTGCTAAATGGGGGTAATTATAGCACAGAACAATTGCTCCAGATGCTCCTTAATGTAGAAGGGAACCCACAAAATGAAAACATTAGACCCTCCTCCTATATTTCAGTCACTTCTATATGTCCATTACTAGAGATGTTTGAATCTTAGCAGTTTACTTTCCAAAGGGTCCTGTTTGTGTGTTTTTTTTTTTTTTTAAAGGAACTTACAACCCTTTCCAAGGTCCTAGAACATGTTTCCCTAACGTCCTGTGAATTCAGGCTTATAACATCTGCTATTTTCCTTTGGCTACCTTTGTTTTGGGCTATCATGATGATAAAAGCTTAAAGATACTGATGTCAAGTTTGCCTTGATATATTGGGAAGTTGAAACATGTTAGAGAGTATATTAAGTATGTCTGATATCCATGTATTGTTTATACTGCAGACATGCATATAAAAGGCTGCCCACACCTTTTTATCCCCATTGCTAAATATGGCATAAGTCACATTTGAGTTATTTCAAGCTATTAGCCAAAAACAAAAAGGTTTTGCTTGTTATAAATGTAATTAAATATGTATTTTCATTGCCATTACCATTTATATATTAATATATACTCTCAAAGTAAACAATAATGTATTAGTTGCAAATACTTACAGGACCACTGAGTTCTGGCAGGCTAGCTCTATATGTTAAAGGACGACAGTCACGGGTATTGTTCACAAGGTTACAAGGAAGAAACATGGGTCCAAGGTCATCACCATCAAGAACATCAACTGTCAAAGTGGTTGTACTTGTTCTTCGATCATTAGAATTAGGGGCACGATCCTGTGGAGAATAAGGCACGTCTGAGAACATTGAATAACATTGCCACAAACCAAATAAAATACTTCTTTGTTTTTATAGTGTATTACTTTTTCAGTGATGCATGAAGCACGGTTACTGTGACATAAAGGTCAAGCATTACAAAGTCTTATAAAATAACCACATTTTTCAGTCGGATCATCAAACCATTGGCTAAAATGAATGCTTCTTTAAACATAATATAGGAACAGTCTTCATCAACTTATTTTGTTATAACTTGTATGCTTTACATATAGTATCTGCATGTAGCAATAATAATCATTTTGAAAACAAGGAGTAATCTCATAAGAATATACACTGATGTTAGAAACTAGAGTGGGAACTAAAATGATGATTAAAGATACTGAACGTTATTGCAACGTGACATACACAGCATGCCAGCAAAAATGGCCATTGTTTTGAATCAGCCACGAATGAGAAGGGGATGGGGTTATTAAGCCATTTCCCCCCACAGGAAAACATATACAAATATACATCAGACATCATATAAAAAATTCACACAAGTAATACAATATCAATATCCACAGTTAAAAATGTTAACATTCTTTCACTCAAATTGAAACATATACAGATACAATTAACAACATTGGCAAGCACAAAAAATGTATGTGAATGCAATAGTATCAGTCTGATAGCTGATGTTTAATGGCAAATTGTATATTACAGTATAAAGGTTTCAAATACATATACTGTATCTATTAGTTAACAATAGAGGAAAGTACATTATAGCAGCCCTAACATATATATTTCAAATTAAACTTTAATTTAACAAAATTATTTAAAAAATATATATCAAACTAGCTAATAACAAAATATCAACCCACACATATCTGAGTTAGAGAAAGAAGGGAAAAAACAGATATACTGTATATTATATAAGATATATTCATTGGTGTAAATAGAATTGATGATTTTCAGACTACAGCACCTTCATTACACAGTATAATAGAGAAGCATCAAAGTTTAAAAGCACAATTGCTAGGCACTGGAATATTTTAAGAAGAGATCCCATTTTAGATAGGAAGTATAATTCTTGACCGTCCCATAGTGATTTTCCAAAAAAGCCCCCAACCTTAAAGAAAGATTAGTACCAATGACTTTTAAGGTTAAAGAAGAAACAAATTTGTGTATACTGTAACTTGTAAGGCCTGTACATTGGTTCATTTGAGAAATGTAATTTTAAATCCTTTTTCTCTGGAGAATGTTTTAAAGTTAAAATAATACATTAATTGTAAAATGGATCATGTTGTATACCTATTGGAATGCCCACGTGGGCTGCAATCTGTGGTGAGAACTTCAAGACAATTATGTGTGTGGATATTAGAGCATATTGGAAATATTAAAAAAAAATATATTACGACCCAAACACATGCAGCCACCGATATTCAACCACATCTAGGGAAAAAATTCAAGATTCCGATCAAAAATCCTGCGAGATGGGCCGCAGCAGACTTAATGACCGATCGGGATTAACACAGCGGGGGTCCCTGCTTTTGAATGGGACTCGCGCTGTGTGAATCCTACAGTGTTCTACCTGTCTGTAAGAAACTCGGACTCAAAGATAGACTGAATCAATCACTCTACCCGCGTGCCTCTAACAGGCGATC
>NC_134490.1:90465080-90517580 GCF_040206685.1 Ascaphus truei
GTATCTGCAGGCTGAATACCCATCCTCGTGGGGGATGTTTGTATAAAGTGACTCTACATCCATAGTTGCTAGTAGTGTTCCTGTTGCGAGGGGGCCAATGGCATTCAGTTTGTTTAGCAGGTCGGTGGTATCCTGGAAATAGCTGGGTGTGTTCCTGACAAGTGGTTTTAGAATGCCCTCCACCCAGCCAGAAATATTCTCGGTAAGTGTGCCAGATCCAGAGATAATAGGGCAGCCTACCCGACACACACCAAACATGCAACCATCTACAGTCAAGCCATACGATACAACCGAATATGCTCCGACACAGCAGACAGAGACCAGCGGATTAAAGCCTTGAGATCAGACTTTATAAACCGTGGATATAACCACAGAATTGTAGACCAGCAAATTCACAAAGCCACCAGAATACCAAGAAGTGATCTCCTTGAATACAAACAGAAGGAGACAAGTGACAGGGTACCTTTGGTGGTCACATATAACCCACACCTAGGAGCCCTACGCAAGATCGCCAGGAAACTACAACCCATCCTCCAGGAAGATACAAGACTGCAACAGGTCTTCTCTGAAGCACCCTTATTGTCATACAGACAACCCCATAATCTCAAGAATATTATGGTGAGGAGTAAAGTATTCAGTAGTACAACTGAATGCGGGACAAAACCATGCCAGGACCCAAGATGCAAAACCTGCGCAATGCTCTACACAGCGGACACAAAACAAATACCACACAGGAATCGGGAATACAAAATCAGAGGAAGGTTCACCTGTTCCTCCAACAATGTCGTGTACCTCATCATGTGCATGAAATGCCCAGGGGGCTGCTACTACATAGGTGAGACAGGGCAGGGGCTAAACAAGAGAATGAACCTGCACCGCCACAGCATCACACGCGGAACAAGAGACAGTCCTATTGGCGAACATTTCTCTGACTCTGGCCATAAGATGAATCATCTGAGGGTTGCCATACTCAAAGGTAATCTTAAAACACCGAAAGAGAGACGGTTGCATGAATACAAATTTATGCAACTGTTCGGGACACTTAGCAGTGGCCTAAACAGAGATTGAAATTTTATGAGTCATTACTGACAAAAGTGAACTCTCTTCCCATGAGCGCTACAGGCCATGTCTGTACATACTGTGCTATATGTATGCACACACAGCTGTCTCTCACACATACTTATACTCCTTGTTTTTCCATCCCTATACACCAATAGGGACCACAAAATATCCACACACACTTTTAGTTGTGCTACTAACTCTCACATTTCCACACCCACCCACACCATTTATATCCACTCCCACTCTACACACACCTTTTGTAAAGCACTGTATATACTGTGGGCTCTCCATTCATTTTTATTCACACTGATACACATACACACTCTTTCATCACTTGCTTTCAGTAACCTTTTGACACCTCCAGCCATAAAACACATCCAAACCGGGGGAAGGACCAGCACAGATAACATTCCAATAGACACTGTTTATAGTATAGCTTTTGCTTGCTTCATTCATTGTAACATCGCCGGAAGAAGAGATCAGTGTATCTCGAAAGCTCGCACAAATAAAAGCATTTCGTTAGCCACAGAACGGTATCATCTATTTATTTTTTGATTATTGAAGCTCGGCTAAAACGGTACTGATACCACTACATGTTTGTGTATATATATATATATATATATATATATATATATATATATATATATATATATATATATATATACGCACATATATAAATATGTTTTATATCAATGCATGTTTAGATACAGGTGCAGCAATGAGTATCCGAACACTTGCCTTTGAAAATCTGGGGCAATCCCCCACTAATGCTGCAACATTTCTGTGACATTTCTACAAACAGACTAATGGCCCATCAGATTAACACAGCTGGGGTACATTCAGTTTGAATGGGTCTGCCAGGGCCCCCTGCTGTTTTAATCCGATGGGCCATTAGTCTGTCTGCAGAAATGTCACAGAAATGTTGCAGCATTATTGGGGTATTGCCCCATATTTTCCCAGGCAAGTGTTCGGATACTTGTGGCTGCATCAGTAGGATGAACTGTATTGTTTTGTTAGGCCTGTAATAAGTACAAACCTTATAAGGAATTATAATTAGTATAACAGTGTAATTGTTGTATTTTGTTGCTGTACTAATAAATAGCTGTTTATCTAATTGAAGCCTCTTTATTGTGTTAGAAACTCTCATAAACCAGGGTGTGCATGTGTGAATGTGTTTCCTATTGGAACCCATATCTACACATTAATTTACTTAAATAATAGTTTTGCCCATATTATTATATTTATTCTTATAATCCAGCAATACTCATATAGATGATTATAAAGACATTTATTTTTCTATTTTTGGATAAGGCTAAACATTAACGGTAACATTTGGCGACTACGAAGGGACATGAAATTGATGGTATTCTTTTAAATAAATACCTAGATCTATGAATATAAAATAGATAAGGTTATTAGATACGTTCAGGCTGAGTCCGCCACTTACCAGCAACATAGCGAACATAAGAGGTAGGCTACACCACTAATATATATTTTAAAGAGAAACCCCAAAATTCTAATTATAGAAAAGTATATTGGATTAACCACTAAGAGCCGGCAACTTGTGGGGAGGATATACAGTATAGTGGAAAGTAATTTTTATTACACAATTACAAAAATGGCTACAGTCTCAAGTTTAGACAGTTTTGTAGCAGCTTATATCACAAAGCATAAAAGTACAGACACTGCATGTGATACTAAAAATCTAAATAATCCTTGGACATATGTCCAGGAAATATTTGATCAAGAGATGAGTATCTCTAAGAAAAGTATCAAAATAAAGGGCAAAGCTGTTGCAAGTATGTATGCAGCATGCTTGGCAATGAATGCCAAAATGGAGCATTTTGAAATAGCACTTCAAGATTGTAAAGCCCAACATACTGTATAAATTATGAAAAAGAGATTGGCAAATTGGAAAATCAAGTCAAGACTCTAACAACTCTTAATTAAGTTGTTATTTCCTCACAAGAGGAAAATGGCAAAAATCATAAAATTACCCAAAGGATCTAATAGAGTGTAAGCAAACATTAATTAATGTAGAAACTGAAAGAGATCACCTAATGTGTGCTTACAAAGTAATTCAAGATCAAGTTACTGAATTGAAAAAGGGCAAATGTATTGATCATTCCCCATGTAAACAAAAACATTCCCAGCTGCTACAAATGATCTCTATTTTGAAAGGACATAAAGCCATAGCAGACAAATTGGGATATAATACTTCTGCTCCCACATATGCATATGACATAGAGGATTGGGATTTTATGGTTAGTGAGCAAGGAGATTTTTGGGAAGAAGATTCTACTGAATCAAATCGTCATTTACCCATTGCCATGGGGGAAATAATTGATGCACAGGCCACAGGGGATTGTTAAATAACAATAGAAATACAGGGTAAGATCAAAGAAGATCCAAAAAAATCCTCTACTAATTGCACTCTATGTTTTTTAATAGGTATTTGTTCGGACTATTAGTCGAAGCATATTCCCAATAATATGCAGATGGCTTACTAATGATACTAAATCAGAAACCCAGGTTTAAAAATGAAAACAATAACATTTTATTACATCAAATTATAAGTGACTCTGTGCTTTTATTTACAGTGTATATTGTTTAAAATCCCTATTGGAGTTTTAGACATAAAGCTCCAAAACTTATAGTATAGACTCATTAATACATGAGTAAGTGTGTCTATAGTTTGGTTGCTTATGTCTATTCCGACATCTCAAACTAAGGTAAATATATCCTTGTATAAGGAGTATATATATATATATATATATAAAATAAAAAAATAAATAGATGATACCGTTCTGTGGCTAACGAAATGCTTTTATTTGTGCGAGCTTTCGAGATACACTGATCTCTTTTTCCGGCGATGTTACAATGTACAATGTTCATTGTAACATCGCCAGAAGAAGAGATCAGTGTATCTCGAAAGCTCGCACAAATAAAAGCATTTCGTTAGCCACAGAACGGTATCATCTATTTATTTTTTGATTATTGAAGCTCAGCTAACACGGTACTGATACCTCTACATATATATACTGCTGCGGCCAAGTTTATTCGAGCATTTGCCCGTTCTTGGCCGCAGCAGTATCCTGGCACGCGCCGGAGGGTGACGGGCGCGCGCCGAAGCAGCGGAAGAGCGCCCTCCGATCGGGGCGCTCTCCCTACCGCTGCCGGGTCCGCCGGGTCCCCCGGAACCCCCTGCCGCCGTCCCGCGATCGCGGAACACCAGGGCTCCCTCGGGGAGCCCTGGACGCGCGTGCAGGGGGCGCAGGCTCCCGATGACGCGTGACCGCGCATCGGTGACGCGCGGCAAGCCGAGGGGCGGCCACTAGCAAGCCGGGAAATCTCCCGGCTTGCGGAACCGGCCACACTTTAATAAAGTGTGTCGGTAGTGTATATATATATATATATATATATATATATATATATATATATACACTTTTAATATTACCATGTTGAGTTCCCAAGGAATAGCGTCTAAAGCCAATATTTAGAGTGGATTGGCTACAGAGTATTTATTTGTAACCTTTCAAGGTACAAAGACATAAATGCAGTGTATAGTATACTGCTTTGTGACTGCAGTAAGCCTTGTTCCCTCTATACACTCTTGGCTACAGTATGTTCTTTGATTTCAATATCTAGACAGTATGAGTGATGTAGTTTCACTTGACCAAAATGAAATATCCTTTGGTTTTTAAATAAAAATATACATATATCCCAGCAATATAGTAACCCTGGTCACAGTGGACATCAGTATCAGGATTCTCTCAATGGGTCAATTGCGTCTGGGATTCATATATAACACATATATACCACCTCTATATGTGCTATGGTCTCGGCGGACCCGAATGTGAAATGTTTGGGTAAAACAATAATGGCCATGGCGGACCAGTAAACAGGTAAGTACTCTGTCTAGTCACGCTGGTTTACAAGCCGTGTTTCCATGGTGTTTGAGATGTCGCCTCCTGATGACGTCTGACTCGACATCTAATGATGCGTTTCGTGTGTCACCACGCTTCTTCAGATGGGAGGAGTCTGGGTTCCGATCCTGCACCTGACATGTATCGTTTTAGATATAGGTGTGTCTATCCATATGCCAATCAGCACAGATTTCCATTTAAGAATCAATGTGGTTTAAAGTTCCTATTTGTTTCATTATGTGGTATATCCAAAGTATTAAAGAGTAAAATATTCATGATGCCTTAACTAGAGCTATGTTAAGCCTTCTCTTATGTTCTTATTATGACTTAGCCCCATGATTAGTGTTTTTAGAATGATGTGTAAATGTATACATAAGGGGTACATATGTAATTTAAGGAGACCTAAGGATCTGTAGAGCTTTGGGGAACAAAGCAGTTTATAACTGATCCGGAGTCGGGTCTGTTTATAATGAGCGGTATATATCTATTCAGCTAATCTTGTTCTCTATTGATTCCTTTATGGTGAATATGTGAGTGTAGGAGTGTTTTCTATCCCTATTGATCTGCCCCTACCGGTCAATACAGATCAAATATTACACTATATACCTTTCCCTCTATTTCCCATTGTGTGTCAAGTTTCTCTTTTTCCATAAGGTAAGTATATCTTGTCCATTTTAAAAGTGCCTATTAGTGTATGTACTGTGTAGGAGTGATATAACCTGTGTTGATCTGCCCCTATTGGTCAATGCAGATCTATACATGTTATCTCTAACCAAATATGTGATACAAATCTATGTAATATATAATACGTAATATATAGAATTTAATTTATTTTTGAGAACTATGAATTTAATTGTATTAACTTAATTGGTAGTGTATTGTGATGTTAAATGTATAATTATATTATATAATTTAAAGATAAGCTGAATAAATAAAACCCTCATTTAGACCTTCTGGGTAAAGTGTATTTAGTTGGAATATCCAACGACATTCTTTTTGTAGTAGACGTTTGTCCCAGTCTCCCCGTCGCGGCCCTGGAACAATATGTTCAATACCTACAAAATGGATGGTTTTGATATTTCCATCATGCATTTCATTAACATGTTTTGCCACTGGTTTGTCTCATGCATGTCTTATGTCTCCAATGTGCTCCAAGATCCAAGTTTTGAATTGTCTCCTTGTCTTCTCTTATACATTTTACCACATTCGCATATCATCTGATAGATTACTTCCATAGTTTGACAATTTACGAGACTTTTGATGTTATATGTAACTGTTTTTGAGGAGTTAGTGAAAGTTTTTGTGTTGACCAAAAAGTTGCATGCTTTGTATCTAGTGCATGGATATGATCCTACTGGTTTATTTCCTAACCATGTTTTTTGTGGTTGTATTTGGAAATGGCTGTGTACCAGTCTATCTCTTATATTCGTCGCCCTCTTATAGCCTATTTGTGGTCGATCAGATAGAACCTGTTTGAGATCTGCGTCCTCTAAGAGGAAAAAGCACCATAGTGGGCGTGAAACGCGTGGGAGGGGGAGTTTTGTCTCTATTTTTATGTTCTGTAGGATAATAAAGACCTTTTAATTCTTTCCACTGGTGAGTTCCCGAACTTTTTTCTACAGCAAACGGCAGTCCCCTCGATCATCTCTTTGTTTTTGTTCCAATTGACAGAAATGGCAGCTATCGCACACGCCCTTGAAATTGTACAGGGAAACATGATGTTTCCTGTACTCGGACTCAGCATGGGTATGCAATGCTCTCACAGAATTTGTTCCATTTTGGCACACACATCAGTATACTTCCTCTGATGGAACACCTCTCAAACATACATCCCTCATTCAGTATATTGTGGCAATAGTGCAAAAACTGCCATATAAACCAGGGATAGGTAAAGTAAAAGGATATTCAGTGAACTCACCACACAATGAGCAAAATTACATGGCAGACTCTTTGGCAAAACAAGAAGCACAAGGGGGGAGTGTTGGGAAATCCCACAAAGTAATGAAAACTCAAACTTGTGCTCCATGGTTTGTGCCTTAACAAAGCCTCCCATCAATATACCAGACACTTCTGAAATTCAATCCCAGGACCCTGACATCAAAGAAATATAATATAAGAAAAGCCCCTGGTGCCGTTATTACTTCTAGACACTTCCTCCATCTAACATAGCCCAGGTGACAATAACAGTTTTTTTCTTATATTTCACATTTTCCCAACATTTTTGTTTACACTAATTATAATAGTGCCCTTCAGAATGTAATCAGAATTTTGCAAAATTTAGTAGTATATAAAAAACAACGTGACATTGCACATTGAAATTTAGTGCTTGCCAAAAATGTTCAGCAATATGTTTTCACGAAAAAGCCCCTTGCCACATTTTTCCTAGTTTGTGACATTGTGCAAAAAAGTTTGCACATCTCTACTAGATCATTCTTGTGCACACTGCTTTTTAAATAGCAAGCACGGACGGTCACATACTGTCAGGTTCAGTTATTTTAAGATGCTAAACCGCCTTCAAAAGATAATGTTGCTAAATTATACTGCAAGTCACACATAATAACTCTCTTTGAAAACTCAAAGGGAAGGAATTGGAAAGAGAGGATCACATTTGCGGTTTTAAATCAGATGATAACTGTTGGATGACAGCAATAAAATCTCAAAAAAAAACCTCTCCTTATGGAAGAAGGGAAAGTAAAAACTTTAAAGCATATTATTTTAGTCTATTTCTCCCCATAGTATGTCAACTAACATTTTAAACACATACAAATGCAAAATCACTATCTCAGAAAACTTTTCCGATTATAAAAGTGTTTTCTTTTTTCATTGTAGGGTTTGACTAGTTTCCCTAGGTAAGTCTGCAGAAAATAAACAAAGCCATTGTTCATATTCTATACCTGGAAGTCTCCATTAAAGAAATAGAGACAGCCAGTGGTACAGTTACAGTATTTTTGGGATGCAAATGTTGTGAATTCTGATATTTTTTCTTCCTTAATGGCTCAGGGAAAACTCCTATTTACTAGTGTACAGTTTTTTAGTTGGATATTAAATATGACTGTTTAGCACTCTGATGAAATGGGAAGGAAGGCTCTGAAAATAAAGATGGAGCCCTGACCTGCTGCCCATTCTTGCTAGTTTATATGTGGGCAACCAAAGGTTAATGTTGGGCATATGGGTGATGCCTATGTAATTTATGTGAGCAAATGTTATATACAGTGATATATAGCTCTGTTGGTGAGGATGTGGCCTTTCAGGGGTTAAATTGGACTTACCCTAGAAAAGGGCTGTAATACCTGGGTAATATCAGGCATTGTATGCCTTAGGAGGCCTATTGTATGGGTATGTACTGTAGCCTCACGTTAGCCATGTATTTATAGCCATTTTTTTATGGTTGTATTGTGTGCACATAGTCAGGGAATAAAAGAGAGGTCTACCGCCTGCTGGGAGAGCCAAGAAAAGAAAGCCAAAGCTTTATTCTGTGCCAATAGAACAGCACCAAACAGTGGGGCAAATGGAGCCCTGAGCTGGCTTGATGGGGCTGAGAAGGAGCCACATCAGTGCTAACCAAATTGGTTGGATTCATATTCCACTCCTTTCTTTACCACTCTTCTTGGGCAGGGTTAACTGCCATAGCCACGCCCTATCTGGTTGTACCATTTTACCAGCTACCTTGCTCCTGATTGGTAGAAATTCCAAAGGGATACTCCTGATTGGCTGAGGCCACCCCTTCCAAGATTTTGAATGGGACCAGGGACGTTAACCCTGCCTGGCCAATTAGGAGTTACAGAAGTTCGGCTGAGGATCATGATGAGACCAGGTGCAGGGGTCTGATACGGTCAGCAGAGCTGCAAACTTGGGAGTTGGAGCAAAGTACCGTGAGCTAGTAGAGAGTTTTCGTTTCCTATCCCTATTTTTGTATTAAAAACGATTTGTTGTAACGATGTGAGCCAAGAAGAGGGACAAGAAATAGAAAAATTGTTAGTACCCAGTTCACTAGTAAGGAAGGTCCTAGAGCTAGCACACACTCACTTATTGGGGGATCATCTTGGAGTGGAGAAAACACAGAAAAGAATCCTTAAAAGATTTTACTGGCCAGGGATATATACAGGCATACCCCGCTTTAACATACGCAATGGGACCGGAGCATGTATGTAAAGTGAAAATGTACTTAAAGTGAAGCACTATTTTTTTTCCACTTTACGATGCATGTACTGTTCTGCAGACATCATATATATGCATAACTAATGTCAATAATGCATTTGTAACCAAAATAAATACAGCAGGCTTTATAGAAAGAAATTCTTTAATGTCAGCTAATTTTTTCTTACTAGTGCCCCCACAAAATACATACCAAAAAAACCCATCCCTCTAAATACATGTAACCCCACCCCGCCAATACATATTAAAAATGCCCCCGCCAATACATATTAAAAATGCCCCCGCCAATACATTTTTAAAAGACCCACACCGCCTCAATACATTTTTAAAAGACCCCCCCCCCTATAAATATTTTTAAAAAATCAGGCCGCACGGGTAAAATCATATCTCCTCCAGCACCCCTCATATCACCCTCCCCTGCATCTCCCTCATATCACCCCCCCTGCATCTCCCTCATATCACCCCCCCTGCATCTCCCTCATATCACCTCCCCCTGCATCTCCCTCATATCACCTCCCCTGCATCTCCCTCATATCACCTCCCCCTGCATCTCCCTCATATCACCTCCCCCTGCATCTCCCTCATATCACCTCCCCCTGCATCTCCCTCATATCACCTCCCCCTGCATCTCCCTCATATCACCCCCCCTGCATCTCCCTCATATCAACCCCCCCTGTATCTCCCTCATATTACCACCCTCATATCATCCCCCCCTGCATCTCCCTCATATCACCCCCCCTGCATCTCCCTCATATCATCCCCCCTGCATCTCCCTCATATCACCCCCCCCTGCATCTCCCTCATATCACCCCCCCTGCATCTCCCTCATATCACTTCCCACCTGCATCTCCCTCACATCACCCCCCACCTGCATGTACCTCACATCACCCCCCACTTGCATGTCCCTCACATCACCCCCCACCTGCATGTCCCTCACACATCACCCCCCACCTGCATGTACCTCACATCACCACCCACCTGCATGTCCCTTACATCACCCCCCACCTGCATGTCCCTCACACATCACCCCCCACCTGCATGTCTCACATCCCCCCCCCACCTGCATGTACCTCACATCACCGCCCACCTGCATGTCCCTCACACATCACCCCCCACTGCATGTCTCACATCCCCCCCTCACCCACCTGCATGTACCTCACATCACCCCCCACCTGCATGTCCCTCACACATCACCCCCACCTGCATGTCTCACATCCCCCCCACCTGCATGTACCTCACATCACCCCCCACTTGCATGTCCCTCACATCACCCCCCCAGATGTCCCTCACATCACCCCCCCCACCCCATGTCCCTCATATCACCCCCCCATGTCCCTCACATCACCCCCCCACCCCATGTCCCTCATATCACCCCCCCATGTCCCTCACATCACACCACCCCCTGCATGTCCCTCCTCCCTTTCTTTCCCTACCTCAAGCAGCGTGCAGGTTGCGGGCGGCAGAAGCATGGCAGTCAGAGGCGGCACACGCACGCTAGAGCGCGGCTCTGAGCGGGCTCGGGGGAGTGATCGGAAGAACCGAGGGGGGGGGGGAGTAATCGGAAGAACCGGGGGGGCTCGGGGGAGTGATCGGAAGAACCGAGGGGGGGGGGAGTAATCGGAAGAACCGGGGGGGCTCGGGGGAGTGATCGGAAGAACCGAGGGGGGGGGGGAGTAATCGGAATAGCCAGGGAGAGGGTAAGGTGACCGGAAGAGCCAGGGAAAGAGGGAGGGGGGCGGGGGGTGATCGGAATAGCCAGGAAGAGGGGAAGGTGATTGGAAGAGCCGGGGAGAGGATGAACCGGGGAACAGAAGAGCTGGGGGAGCCGGGGAACGGAAGGGCTGGGGGAGCCAGGTGAAGGAAGAGCCGGGGAGAGGAAGAGAGGGCACACCGCCACAGCACGCACACGCCGCCCCCTGGTGTCCGTACTCGCGAAGCACGCGTACGTACACAGGGGGTAAGGTGCAATTAAAAAAAAATGTACGTACTTGCGAGTGTACGTAAAGCGAGTGTATGTAAAACGGGGTATGCCTGTAATGCAGTAAAAAGGTTCTGGGCCTCCTGCCCAAGTGTCAGTTGACAGCCCCCTGACCAAGCTTGAGGGCCCCGTTAATTCCTATGCCTATTATTGAGATTCCATTTGAGAGGATTTCTATGGATATAGTGGGTCCCTTGGAGAAATCTGCCATCCTAGTAATTCTAGATTATGCCACTCGCTATCCAGAGGTGCTGCCTTTACGTAATACTTCACCCAAAGCCATAGCTACGGAATTGTTACAGGTATTCTCCAGACTCTGGATACCGAAGGATATTTTGACAGATCAGGGCACCTCATTTACGTCTAAACCTATGCAAGAATTATGCATAGAGCTAAAAATAAAGTCCCTAAGAACCTCTGTTTACCATCCGCAAACAGACGGACTGGTAGAAAGATTAAATAAAACTCTTTAGATGATATTGAGGAAGGTGGTTGCTAGTGATGGGAAGAACTGAGACACCTCGTTGCCTTATCTCTTGTTTGCTATCCGAGAAGTACCACAGGCCTCTACAGGGTTTTCCCCGTTTTAACTCCTGTATGGGAGACGCCCAAGAGGGATTCTTGATAGCCTCAGAGAAGAGTAGGAGCAACAAGCTGTTCCAGGGAAGAATGTCATCCAATTTGTAGAAGGTCTAAAACAACGCATTGCTCGTGTTACTCCCATAGTCAGACACAATTTAGAAGAGGCACAGAGGGCCCAACAGAACATTTGTTCTGAATTCTAGGGTTACCCGCTGGTTTCTGTCATTCCAACCCTTCAATTTAACAGCATCGGCCAGGCATACTGCATGGTAATGCGGATGCACTTTAGAGGGTGCACAGTCTTGGTGCATGGGCTGCTCCACTTGATAATGTTAAGCTGAGGAGGGGGATATTAGTAGGAGGTGGCAGTATGCCTGCTTTCCAGTATACGAGGAGTTAACCCAGCTTGATTAAGCAGTCCACAGGTGATCCTAATTAGTAAGCTCACCTGCCATTAAAAAGAGGAAGATGAAATGCCTCTGGGGCAGCACAAAATATATGTAGAACAAGGGGTTAACAAGAACAATCAGTTACCATACGCGTTTGTTTTTCCCTGACTCCCCTGCGGATGGACCCCTCAATTGGAAGATCTTTACCCTTTGACATTTTACTATCACAGTGTGGCATGGATGGTCTCATGGACTATGGTAACTGATGTGAACTGTTAACCATTGTTGATCCCATACTAACAGTCTCTTTTTGGTACTATGCCTGGTTTGCCTTGATTATACCAACTGCATTACGGTGTATGTATATAATATATGTATTTGACATCAGCATGTATTAGGCAATTTGGTGCATGTGTTATCTATGCTTGCTGTGTGGTTTTATATTTAATACGGTTGAGGCCGTCCTTGTATGTTCAAGGGGTTATTGTTAACCCCTTGTTCTACATATATTTTGTGCTTATAGGCTTTTTTCCCCTTGCCTTGGGTATTAGGGGTCCATTAGTATATTCATAGGGGATTTCCCCTGTCTGACACATATTCTATCACAGGAGGATGTCAGGGTTTGTTTTAATATTTTTTGTATTTTGTTTGATTATTTGTGCTGTTAAATAAATCATAATTTTCTTTGATATTTGTTCTGAGTATACTTGAGTTCTGAGTTAGGACGCTTTTCTTTTTCTTTTCATTGTTATATTACTTCTAGTCCCTAGCACCGTTAGTGGTTATTATATTACTAATTTAAGTACTCATTATTTGCTTAGTCTGTTGCAGGCAGTTTGTCTTGTTGTAATATATATATATATATATATATATATATATATATATATATATATATATATATATATATATTAAACACATGGTAATTTGTAAGGGGAGGGATAAGCTTCAATCACAGATCACATTCCAGTACGCACTGTTTTAAAGTAAAAACCCTTTTTTGGCTTCAATCATTGTCACCTCTTCTTCCAGCGGTATCAGTGTATCTCGAAAGCTCGCACAAATAAAAGCATTTCGTTAGCCACAGAACGGTATCGTCTATTCGTTTTTTATTTTATATATATATATATATGTAGCGGTCATGTAAAATGCCTACAGTCATCTCTCCTGCTGGCAGTAAGGCCTGGTAAGTGTGGGCATGCCAGCAGTAATCATGGAGGTTTTCCCTCACACCCTGGTGGGGTGCTCTGTGTATGGCTGGGACTGGTCACATGCTCTGACTCCATGGTTAGTGATGTCAGAGATGTGTCAGCCTCAGAAGCTTACATAAGGCACAGCACTGTGTTCTAAAGTGAGTTATGAGTTGCTAGAAGGTTGCTGTGGGGTTGCGAGTTGTTCTGCTGAGAAAGGAGTTCCAGCTCTTGTTAGAGCTGAGGAAGGAGTTCAAGTTCTATCAGAGGGTCAGTTATGTTATAGTAACTCCATGGGAGGCTGTGTCCAGGGACCTGGCACAGGACAGTGATTCCTGCGGGAATAGTGAATCCCTGATCTAGGTGATATACCTATCAAAAGGGAGCACTGGCGAGATGAGCGGCTGAAGATACTCCTTGTGGAGGGCAGTTGCCCTGCCGTGTCAATAAAGATGAGTTCAGCCAGAAACCCTCTCGTGTATCTATCTGGAATGAGTGTACAGAGAGGAGCACCACGGAGGAGTTCCTCGCCAGGATCATCCCCTTGCGGACGCAGGGACCCTGGTGAGGTGGAGGCGCTGCACTGGAACTAGGTGAGACTCAGCACACTACCTCAGCTGCCTGTCTGACGGGTTCTCCCCACACACCATCATGCGGGAGACTCAGGAGTCCTGTAGCCAGCAGGTGCACCATCAGGCATATTCACACTGTAATGGGGTCCGGTTAGACCACAGGGGCCAATGTGAGATTGGGTGGGTCAGGCCGGGCCAGAAATACCGTTACATTTGGAGGCGAGCTGCTGAGATCAGATCCGTCAACAGGACAGGTTTTAGCTAGGTCACTTGGAAACAGGGAGAGTGTCTGCTGCCACTTTGTGCTGAGTAGGGACGGACCTAGGGGTAGTCAGGGGGCTGACGGGATATTGTCAGTTCGCAGGGACAACCTAGGGGCCTGAAGGGAGTGAGGGGTCTGGAGCGGGCTATAGCTGACCGAGTCACCTTGAGGCAGTGCTAGTTGGTAGGATGCCAGAAGGGACAGCCTGTTAACTTGGTCAGGAGTCCTGGAGAGGGTCTGCGCTAGGCTGACCAAGATAGGTAGACGCCCCAAGTACTGCATGGCAGAGCCAGCCAGAGTACCTAGCCATTCCAGACACTCACCGTAGGGAGCACAGACTGGGAGGAAGGAGTCACAGCAGACACTGAGAGAGTGAGCCTAGCCTGAGGTAGTGCAACACTGGGTCACACCTAGATAAGGTACACATGTGGTGGTGCATCTGAGCTAATCTTTATTGTACCGGTGTGGTGGCTGCCCCGCAGAGTGGAGCCTCATGTACGACAACTGTTATGAGAGAGTGGAGGATCCGCGTGGCGCGGAGAACGTAAAATGGCGGACAGAGGCTGATGGGGAGGGCACCCGTGGCGTGCAACCCACTGAAGAGCAGACTGTCGCTGAATTGTCCTTAACGAGTTTGCTCTGGAGCGGAGCAAAGGCCGTGGCTGCCCCGTTTTTATCCTGCCTGGGACAGCGAGGGGCCACCCTTGAAGAGTGTGAGGACATTGCAATAATTGGGGGAGAACCCCGTGAGGAGAGCGAACGAATGGACTTTTTGGGCGCCAAAACCAACCAAAATGGCGGTTCCCGCTTGCTAGGGAAACCGCATGGGCCAGGCGCAGAAAAAATGGCTGCTGCAGGACTTGCACAGAGCTGGCCGGGAATGGCGCGAACAGCAGAGCCCCGCCCTGAGGGGGGGCATGGCGCGAAAGCTATGGCTGCGCCGGGATGGACAGTGACTAATTCAGCCCCTGTGCTGAGTCAACCGTTGAGTTTATGGGACCCTCCCCTGATTTCTACCAGGGGGAGTGACGTTCAATTATGGCCTGTGGGGATGCACCCACTGGGCCCAGGGACTGATATTCAGACGGCGCCACTACAGAAAGTAGTTCCGGCCGTGGAGGTGATTTGCAAGAAAGAAGGGTACCTTGCGCAAAAAGCTGCTGCAAGGAGAAGGCGGGAACTAGCCGCGGGAAAGGACTCCAGCTCTGGGGAGGAAATTGGCGTGAAAACGCAGACCGCGCCCACCAGGACTGAGAGAGGTGCGGCCTTAATTAAGGGGCATGATATTCCCCTGTGGGACCCGCCCATTATTGCAACCCCTGGGGGCGGGTTCCAACTCTGTCAGAGAAGGGAGGAGCCGAAGCAGGGAGTGGCGGATCCAGCAACTTCCACCAGTCAGTTGCGAGGAACCACAGAGAAGGAGAGACCTGTACAGGAAGTGACTCCTGTACAAAGAATGGCCTGCTCCTCCACTGTGGGCACTATGGTCTCCACCCAGCCCTACTCAGTGCCCGGCGGGGTGCTGGTGGTGAGGGTGGCCAATACTGAGACGGTGGTCGGGCTCTGCCTACAATGCGGGCTGCCCGGAGGTACTGTGAATACGATGGCACGTTGCCCTCATTGCGGGACTTTGTATCTGTGGCCTATGCCCACATTCGTCCCAATACAGCCTGCTGACCCCCCGGTGGATGTGATACGGCGCTCTGCTGAGTCACCGGGCGCGCTGTGGATCAACCGCGCGAGTCCCGGAGACAGGGGACTGGAGCCGGTCAAGTCGGCTGGGTCACTGGCCATTGAGGCGGCTGGATTAAACCCCGCAACAGGGGCAAAGAGACTTTCACCACGCCCCGCGACCCCTAGGTCGGGGCGAGGGGACTACTCTGATGAGGACCTTCGTGAGCTGGCGGTAGCAAAAACGGAGCGGAAAAGACGGACGGGAAGAACGACGCCCCGTGGGGTGAGTGACCGGACGTCCCCCGCAGATCGGCGATCCGACCGACGGAGTCCCGCCATCCCAGGACCTGGCGGAGATGGGAGAGAGACGCCTACACCCCTGCGGATGGGTAAGCCAAAAAGCCCTATCTCTTACCTGGTCACAACAGACGGCGAAGCGCTGGAAGGGCCGCGCCAGGCCCAACGCGCACGTGGAGGAACGGCATCACTTCCGGTGGCGACGGCGGAGCAACCGGATGTCGTCGTGGAAGAAGAGATCCCGCATGGGGGTCCAACGCGAGATGGCGACGCTTCCGGTTCCGGGGAGGACGTCACTTCCGGTGGCGACGGCGGAACCCGGGAAAGGGAAGCAGCGACGCTTCGGCGATTGGGGGAAGGTCCCCGACCGCTCGTATTGCCCAGAAAATGGAGAGACGAACTCAGGACTGAGGAGGGTGAGACATCATCCTTGGACCAGTCTACGGACAGCCAGGAGCGGGTCGTAACCCCGTGGGGTCCCGTCCCATGCCCCTATACCCAACCCCATGCCCTAGCTAATGTCCCTACCCCTATCACACGGTCACCGGGTTCACCGCCCAGCTTGGAACTTGTGGACATACCTTTGGGGGGGGAGGAAAAACGGACTGGGGAGAGGCAGCTCAGTGGAGCTACGGAAGGTGATTCACGGGGAGGAGGGGAATTGAGGGTGGCGGATACAGCACCCCAACCGGCAGTAAAGGCTCCGGGGTCCTCGAGGTGGTTCAACTCGCGATCCACAAGGTCGTCAGGGGTATTTTCATTTGATGACGACCGGGAACCAGGGCCTAATCCCTTTAAGGAGACCCGGTGGTGGGCTCCACTATTTGAGGGGTACTCCGCATGGATGGACCGTACTCGGTTCCTCATCCGGCGGGAGGACGTGGTAGATTTCTGGTGGAAAGAGGGAGAGTTTACACCCGAGCAGAGGGACAGGGAATTACAGAAGAGGTGGTTCCAGCTGGAGCGTAGAGACATAGCGCCCATGGGTCCCGACACACTGTCAGATCCAGTCGATCCTGATGAGCCACTATCATGGGTGTTACCTGGGAGGGCAGGTAATGCTGATCTGACCAGGGTCAGTAGGGCGGAGAGGGCTATAATAGTCAAATATAAAAAATCCCATGGGTTGGAGTATCCCTATGTTCCGGATCCCCTGATGGATGAAATTGAGGACAATAGGGAAACGTGGCTCCAAGAGACTATAGAGCTGTATTTAGTCAATAGGGGGAGCGCCATTGTAGGTAAGAAGGCGGAAGAAAGGATAGACACCCTGATGCGAGTGTGGAGCATAGGGAGAAATGTTCACAAACATAGGGTGACCTATGTGCCAGAGAGAGGATCACCTAGGCATTATTATGTTACGGTCCTGGATATGGGTAACCGGGAAGTGAGGAAACCTGATCCAGATCACTATTATTAAGGGGGTACTGAGACATTACGCGGGTTCGTGGCTGCTGGTCGGGGCGGGCTTGGCGGATGACTGTATTCATGTGTACTGTATTATGAGGAAATTTGTGTGATGTTAATTATGTTTTCCGTTACAGTGCTTCCTGGAAAGAGGTATACAAAGTTAGGTCCCAGCGAGGACGATGGGATTCACCAGGGGGAGAATGTAGCGGTCATGTAAAATGCCTACAGTCATCTCTCCTGCTGGCAGTAAGGCCTGGTAAGTGTGGGCATGCCAGCAGTAATCATGGAGGTTTTCCCTCACACCCTGGTGGGGTGCTCTGTGTATGGCTGGGACTGGTCACATGCTCTGACTCCATGGTTAGTGATGTCAGAGATGTGTCAGCCTCAGAAGCTTACATAAGGCACAGCACTGTGTTCTAAAGTGAGTTATGAGTTGCTAGAAGGTTGCTGTGGGGTTGCGAGTTGTTCTGCTGAGAAAGGAGTTCCAGCTCTTGTTAGAGCTGAGGAAGGAGTTCAAGTTCTATCAGAGGGTCAGTTATGTTATAGTAACTCCATGGGAGGCTGTGTCCAGGGACCTGGCACAGGACAGTGATTCCTGCGGGAATAGTGAATCCCTGATCTAGGTGATATACCTATCAAAAGGGAGCACTGGCGAGATGAGCGGCTGAAGATACTCCTTGTGGAGGGCAGTTGCCCTGCCGTGTCAATAAAGATGAGTTCAGCCAGAAACCCTCTCGTGTATCTATCTGGAATGAGTGTACAGAGAGGAGCACCACGGAGGAGTTCCTCGCCAGGATCATCCCCTTGCGGACGCAGGGACCCTGGTGAGGTGGAGGCGCTGCACTGGAACTAGGTGAGACTCAGCACACTACCTCAGCTGCCTGTCTGACGGGTTCTCCCCACACACCATCATGCGGGAGACTCAGGAGTCCTGTAGCCAGCAGGTGCACCATCAGGCATATTCACACTGTAATGGGGTCCGGTTAGACCACAGGGGCCAATGTGAGATTGGGTGGGTCAGGCCGGGCCAGAAATACCGTTACATATATATTTACACTAGGGTAACTTACAAGTGAAATAGTGTGAAAATCTTCACTTCGCTGCTTATGCTACTAGTATGAAATTACTATGACAGGAGATGAGAGTCGAAAAACCACATGAAGGCCCTTAAAGGACTACATTTGTCTCACGGCCTGCCAGTTGGAAGAGCCCTGGTATATTTTATATAGAGTACGGTACACTGTCTCTTTAAAAAAGGGGACATTTTCAATGTGTCTATTTTCCCTGTTATACACTGGCGACACACTTTATTCGAGCACGGCTAGTCCCACGAATTCGGGTATACCCGGGTGTATTGAGGTTTGTGACTGTTTTCTGCCCGAGTGCATTGAGTTATTTTCCGGCAGGGATTGAAGCATTTTATTCCCGCTGGCTGCAATACTGCACAGTACATATATATATACTGCATTACAATTCATGAATTTATGCCATCTGGTAGACACGCGAAGCATTGCAGCCTATTAAATCCTAATCATTATCATTTAACAGATCAGCCGCCCGTCAGCCAGGCATGAACCCAGGCTGGGAAGGCAAATGCAACGGGGCTTGTCAGAGGTGAGGAGCGGCGCATTCCAGGTATCTGCCAGGTACATACCGGGTATTTGCTCGAATAAAGTGTGTCGGTGCAGTAAGTGCTATAAACTTGTCCGAAAAACAAACTGTACAGTAGCAATTGGTTTAACTGAAAACACTTATTGACACATTATTTTGAATTCCATATTTAACTACAGTAGCTTTAAAAAGTGGTGATGGTTTAAGACATATTTGAATACCAGTTTATCAGAATTGGCTGATAAATAAGCATTTCATGTTATTGTCAATTGTTTTGAGATTTAATAAGAGAATAATAAAAGAATTTTAAAAGACGTTATAACATTTTGTAAAGAATGTAAACATATTGTATGTTTACTTAGATTTGCCTTAACATTTTATCCTGTCTGCTGGATGGTAATAGTTGGATCTTATGTGCTTGTGAGTCAGAATAGTGACCAGAATAATATAAAAATTAAACACAATATATATTCTTTGTGGATAGCATTGTTTCCCATAGGGCATACTTATTGAACTATGAGACAGGACAAAACAGATGATGAGAAATAACAAGTAAAACCCTAATTCCACTAGAAAACAAATGGCAATACCATAAGATAACAAATTCAGGGATCACATTCCTCCTTTCCAATAATAACCTTATTAATCATCTAGTGCAAAAAACCTAGGCAAAAGGTCAAGGATTAATCTCAACAGACATAAAATAGCATAGCAATGAGGGGAATACCCAAAAGAGATTATTTACCAGCCCAGACCAATAAGTAAATTCCCGGAATTCAGATGTTTAACCACTTTGCTTCTACTGTATGTAATGCACCTGTGGTTTAATACATGTACATGGAAAAATGTATTAAAATATTGTTCTAACCATATGATTAGCATGATAGTTATTGTAGATAGGTTTTATCTGAACTCAGATCTTTCACACTTTGTTTGGTCTACATGTCTCTGGAAGAAGAATATAAAATAAAGGGGTTGGCTGCAAATCTAGGGCAAAACTAGTGCAAAAGAATTGCATCAGATTTTTTAAAAGAAATAACTCAAATTGCTTTTAATTTTATTCCTCTTCTTTGATAAACATAGTGCTGTTTTCGTCATACTGTACAATGGTTGTGAATCCGGAAAACTTTTGTCTTATCATAACGTTGGTAAATATAAACAATTGCTGAGATAAACTGCATTGTTATAAATTATTTAATCCTACATTTCAAAGCAGGAATCCCACCTGGGATTTATTCTTTATTGATGTTTTTTTTTAAATAACTGGAACCAAGGGATCCTCCAAGGCTTACCACCCTATTTTTCTGATAAGGGAACGCCCAGTTCCTGACATAATTAGCAGTGTAATTACAAGTGCCGTGCCAGCTCCTGAGTAAACAACATGGCAGTAAAAATCTTACGGAATCTGTGTGCAAACAGGAAGCTGCAGGGTCATTAGTTGTGATTTTCTCTTTGTCGACATTGGCAGCCATGTTGGATTCTCCATGAGGAGCACTGGCACTGAAAAGGGAAATTATCTCGGGAATTTGGAGTTAACTGGAGCTGAAAATAGTGTGGTTCAGCCCCGAAGGGCCCTCTTGTTCTTATATTAAAAAAAGAGAAGTATTTGCCTGGACTGCTGCTTTAAATGTAATGGTTTATTGTAATTTTTTGTTTATGATCATTTATGGAAAACAAAGTTGACTTAAAAGGCAGTGATGTTGTTTAATTCTTTGGAAAATAATAGGCAATGCCAGGTATACATTTAAGTTTTTAAAGCTGCATTAATGGTATACATTTAAAAAAGCGAACGGGAAAACAAAACATTATTACACAGTCATTCGTTTCCAAATTCAGTTACTTTATGTACTAAATGTAGGTTGAATTTCACTTTCATTCACAACACGATTATCAACAAGCTTCAACAAACTGCATGCTTAAAAGGAAAACTAGCTTTTCTTTTACAAGCATTATTTCAAAGCTGTAGAATGCAGCTCAAATGTATCCATTAAACTTGTACCACATCAAATTAGCATCACTGGGTATATCAAAATGCATACTTCAGTTGACAACTAATGCACTTTTCATACTGGACTGTGCTTAATATACAGTCAACTGCTTATGTCAAAAATAATTTCTTTTGTTTCAGAACATGGGTACTCTATTGTTAGAAAGTAAATTGCATGTCAAATTGTGTTAAAGGCTAGAATAGGAATGAGGGGATAATGGACAATAATCTGACAGAAGCAAATGGAAAATGGACGACTTCTTGGTCCTGGCAGATTTCCATTTTTGTAAACAAATTTAATTGGGCAATATGTTTGTCTGGCACATTTGACCAGTAAAGGACTCAGCACTTACATTAGCTTGGACAATAACAAAGTAGCGTGTCTTCTCTTCATAATTCAGCCTGCGACGCAGGACCACTGCTCCAGACAGTGTGAGAGGAATGTCAAAGGTCTGATTGGATGCCTATGGAATTAAAATTGAACAGTGAAATCACTTGACTTGTTTAACAAACTGTTCATGCAAAAGCAAAATAGTTATTTGCAAACATGTACTATATGTAAAACAATGTTTAATGTTTTTAGGTTTGTTGCATTATTTAACACTATGGCCAATATTTACATTATGTGCAATAAAACAATGGGCCATATTTACTAAGCAGTACCATCCAAAGGAACCATCCGACGCCAAAACATTTCTTACAGCTCATTCAAGTCAATGGGTCATAAGGTGTCTTCCGGTGTCTTCCGGTGTCGGAAAGTGTCGGAAGGTGTAGGAAGGTGTCGGAAGGTGTCGGAAGGTGTCGGAAGGTGTCTTGATCACTAAAGCCCCCAGTCAATATGCTGTGATGCTGCTGCCTGTGCAAATTAATGCAATTAAAATGTTCTCCAGAGCAGGGAGAGGCTTCATAGCATACTGAATAGGGGCTTATGTTACATGTCCTCATAATTGTCACCTATCATTTTACCACTAGTACAAAATAGTAAAATAAAATTTGATAAATCATAGTATAGTTATGTATGTCATTGCTTAAGGATAATATTTTCTTATTCAGTAGCATATTTCATATAAATTAAATGCAAAGGAGCTACTGGTGTTTGTCACTCGGCAAGGCTGTTCTTTGATTCCTACCTGTCATATTCTGTACCACAAAAATGCCTTCCAGCAGCTAACACAAGGCCTTGAAGTTGCAATAAGACAAAAATATGTAGTTCCTTTTCTCCTTTCAAATAATATGCTTTTTTAAAAGCCATTCTACAGTTTTTTTAATGCTTAATAAAATAGACATTATTAAACTGAAAGAAATAGAAAGAAAACCAGGTACTTTCTTAGCTTCAATCTGAATTTAAACATTGTAGCACAGATGATCCTCCACCCAATTTACAATTAATTTGAAAACGGCATTAACCTATAAGAAAATAGTAAGATATTATGAAGCATAAAATATGGAATAGATAGAAGGGAATTCAGCATAATGTTGGCCCAGTATAAAACCTTATGAAGGACACACCTTGATTATGGGTACAGTTCTGGGCCCATCCCAATAAAATACTGTAGACATTATGGAAGCGGCATAAAGTGCCTTTATCTGCAATCAAATTCATAATTGGGATGAAAGGTCTGATTTATGAAGAAGACTATCCATAATAAGATTATTGATATAAACAAAAAAATAAGGTGTCTAAAAGGGGATATGATTACTGTTTACTAGTGAGGGTACGTTTTATCCCAAGGACAAAACAAATAAGACTTTATCATTCCTTGATATTAGAGAAAATGAGATTGCAGTGAATATATTTAAGAAAAAATTGGACATTTATTTTATGAAAGGAAAGATATATAGCTATTTACTGAACAGAATAAAATATAGAAAGAGCATTCCAGGTGGAAACCTGATTATTAATAGAGAATTCCATAAAGTAATTTTTATCCCTTGTGAGACATAGGGGCTGATTCAATACAGTCCAAAGCGACAGTTCGGCCGGAAAAAAACTCCTATTGACGGAGTTTGGCTTTTCATCTGAAAAAGTCCCAAATGGCCACTTTGTACTATATTGAATCAGTGAGATGTGCAAAACTTTCAGATGAGGTCGCAAAGTATCTAAAATTAACCCTTTAAGTTTAGAAAAATGCTGTGGCTTAGACAGGGTTCAGAGACAATTCGCCATGCATTAAGTCACTGTGGATTGCAATTACAATTAATATACTAAGTTGCTAATTCTCTAAAATCACTATATTCACTTGCTATATGTAAAATGGCTAGATTTCACATGAAAAACTCTCTGAAATCACTAGATTGGCTTAATGCTGAAACTATCAATAGAGCACACAAACTGTGTTTCACTCACTGCCTGGTGATACATTTTGCTGAAAGCTTATTCATTTGAAATAATTATTACTTCTTAAGGTTTGGTGAAAAGTTTTGCAGGGAATCGAATGTGAAAATAAAAAATGCTTAAAATATCACTAATGCATTTTGGACAGATTTGCACATATACTGTATGTTGAATTAGCCCCATACTTGGCAAATGGTTAATGGTTTTTGTACAGTATGCTTTCCTCTAAATCAATATGAAAATAACTATGAATATAAGATAATTATATATCAATTGGATTATAACAAACGGCAAACTTTGTTTCAGCCTGATCTATTATGATACTATGTAAGATGTTTAATTTGGCCTATTAAACATATACTCTCATAATAATGTTACATGAATGTCATGACTATATGCAAAATATAAAATATATTACCATTTCCCAAAGGATCTGCAAAGTACAAACTGAAACGAACATATCAATGTACTTACTTGCAATAGTCAGACACAAATTACATTTACCGTATGCATTTACATTACATTTTCATAAATGTATACAGACTCTAAATACAAATCTTTAGCATCCGCTCAGTTTTCAACAGTTGCTTTTATTTGGTACAAAAATATCATTATTTTAGTCCATACGTGATTATTATAGGCATACTTACAGTGTCATTTGGATTGTATTGAATGACATATTCAATCTGGCCGTTTGGACCATCATCAATGTCTGTAGCACCATTGTCTCCTGAAAATCCAGTGAAGATTGTGGTTCCAACTGGTGTCAGCTGAAAATGATAAATCAAATATGGATTTGAAATAAAGGGGAGAATAAAATACACAAACATATTTAGAAAGTTAAGGTTGACCCACTGGAATACATTAATTCCAGTCAGGGGTCTAGTATGAAAATTGATAATGTCCAGCATATATTATACCCACAGAGAAAATAGATTTCTAGTGGAATTTTTTAAATGATAAGATAAATAAAATGTTCAGATATTCTTGGAAGCGGAGTATTATTCCAGAAAATTTCCAAAGAGAAAACAAGGAAAATGCATGGTAGCCATATTAGTCCCAGATACACTAAGCTCCTATTCAACATGATGTAATACTTACAGCTGCAGCGGCCGTTATCGTGGTGGTCCGAGATGGTCCTCTGCAGACTAAATGGCCCATCGGATTAACATAGCAGGGGTCCCTGCTGTGTTAATCCTACCGGGGACTACATGTCTTTAACAATCACTCTAACTGCACGCCTCTAACAGGCGATCACAGGGTTTTATTTAAATTCTAACACTAGCAGGGGGGTTCCGGAGCTGAACTGCATTGATTTCAGGTCCGGGGACCCTTTACTTCCCGAGATACAGGCCCCGTTATGGGGTGCTCGTATCCCCACCATGTAAAAATCCTGTGGGTCATGTGACCATGGGATTTTCACATTGAAGGAGAAACCGGCACCTCACAACGGGGCCTGTATCTCGGGAAGTAAAGGGTCCCCGAGGCTGAAATCAACTTTTTTCAGTTCAGAAGACCCCCTGTCCCCACACACTAGTATCAAACACCCCCACCCTCCCCACATAATAAATCATTACATTAGCGGATCATTACATTAGCTAAGGTAATGAAGCTGCTTACATTTTATTTTTATTCATAGTGTTCGTGAGCAGGGGGTCTCCTGAGTTGAACAAAGTTGATTTCAGCCTCGGGGACCCCCAACTTTCCGAGATACAGGATCCAGTATAGGTGCCGGTATCCCTCTGCTTTGTTTACATCCCACGTGGATTTTAACATGGAGGAGATACCGGCACCCCATACCGGGGCCTGTAACTCGGGAAGTAGGGGGTCCCTGAGGCTGAAATCAACTTTGTTCAGCTCAGGAGACCCCCTGCTCATGCACATTATGAATAAAAATAAAATGTAAGCAGCTTCATTACCTTGGCGACTAGCCGCTAAGACAATGAAGGGGTTAAGGCACAATAGCAGGTTTAATGGGGACAGAGGGGGTAAGTGAAGTGGGTACTTGGCCCTTCACTCACCCGCTCTGCCCCCAATAAACATTACAATACGTACTACCCACCAATACACAACCCACCACCTGTGAATCCACAAAACCCTTTTTTTTCTGCACAGGATTGATACCAGAGGCTGGCAGGGATCCTCAAGTTGTCCCCACGGGTGTGCAGGGGCCTCCAGGTGGTGGCCACAGGTGTCCGGAGGCACAACATGAGTCCTTGGCTGGTCACCATGAGTGCCTGGGGGTCCTCGGGTGGTTCCCGTGTGTGTCCTGGGGCCCCATGGTGGTACTCGGGTGGTCCCCACAAGTGTTCGGGGGGCCCCAGACACCCACAGGGACCACCTGGAGGCCCAAGGACACCTGCGGGGACCACCCAAGGACCCCGTGGGGCCCCTGAACACCCACGGAACCACCCGAGGGCCCCCATACACCCATAGGAATCACCCCAGGACCCCCAGACACCCACGGGAACCACCCAAAGACCACAGGGATCCACAGGGACCACCTGAGGAACCCCAGACAACCATGGAGGCCCTCGGACAGCTGCGGGGACCACCCGAGGACTCTCATGAGGGCCCTGGACACCTGCAGGGGCCACCTGGAGTTCCCTGGAAACACACGGGAACCACCTAAGGACCCCCAGACACCCGCGGGAACCACCTGGAGGCCACAGGATACCAAAGGAACCACCTGAGGACCCCCAGACACTCGCTGGGACCACTCGAGGACCCCCATGGTGCCCCCGGACACCCACAGGGACAACATGGGGGCCCCGGGACAACCGTGGGGACCATCCGAATACCCCCACTGGCAGAAAAAATAAAAATGTTTTTATGTGATTGCACAGGGGGTGGGTTGTGTATTCGTTGGTAGTACATATTTTAATGTTTATTGGGGGCAGAGGGGGTGAGTGAAGGTCCAAGTACCCCTTTCACTCACCCCTCTGTCCTCAATAAACCTGCTATTGTGCCTTAACTCCTTCATTGCCTTAGTGGCTAGCTAGGAATCCCTGAAGAAGTTTTGACATGAAAAATAGGATGTGTCTGTTTTTTGGTACAACACTATTATGGACAATTATTGAGCTCTATTAGCTCCAGTCAACGCTCTATGCCTGTCTACTATTTCCCCAAATTTTATCTGATGGTCACCTTCGTATGACGCGTGTCTAGTGACGTCTATCGGGAGACCATGTGAGAATTTCAGCCGAGACTTGTATCCGGTATAGTGCAAACAGATAGTTAAAGAGTGGTGCTTAAATCTAATTAACTGTGACTTAATAAGTGTGCGTGAATAATTATATAAAATATATGAGTGAAATAAATTATCAGTGATATAACAAGGTTATAAATAAATGCAGCTTCAACCCTTCGTGTAGATTGTTTTCTTCAATCCAAAAGATGTCAGGTAACTGGATACTGGGGAGCACATGTATATATAGGAAAGAACAAACACAAGCATATAGTGCAAATATGTCTGTTCAAGTGGTAGGTGATTTAGATCAATATGACCCAATGAGATTTGTACTTACAAATTTCTCAAAGGACACGTGTATGTAAAGGTTTCTTTGTTAATTCGTGGTTTGCATCCAAATCACACATAGATGTATGTAGTGGGACCTTAGCAGGATGAGACAAAAACACTGGATATAAGGCGCAGACTGTTCAGACACTCTATGCGTTTCAGGAGTCCTGATGAAACCCTCGTTGTGAAACGCATAGTGTCAGTCTACTACAGTCAGCAGAGGGATACACTGGAGGATTCCAGCCTGCCCACCTTCCCGCTTCCGTTTCCGCCATGGAGCTAGTAGAGACGAGAGACGCGAGACGCAAGGGTCCCGAGTGATGCGAGTGGAGGACGCACATAGAGTCGTCAGCTGATCGACGGCGTTCCTTCCAGCCACTCAGAGGAATCCAATCTCTGCTGCTTCAAGGCGGGCATCGCATACAATTCAAGTTGCGGAACAGACACACAGTTGACGGGATAATATTATCCCAATTTGCTTGATTGCATTTGTAAAATGTGAGTTCTATTTTTACATTGGTTTTAATAGATAAAGTCTGAACAGTCTGCGCTATATCCAGTGTTTTTGTCTCATCCTGCTAAGGTCCCACTACATACATCTGTGTGTGATTTGGATGCAAACCACGAATTAACAAAGAAACCTTTACATACACGTGTCCTTTGAGAAATTTGTAAGTACAAATCTCATTGAGTCATATTGATCTATATCACCTACCACTTGAACAGACATATTTGCACTATATGCTTGTGTTTGTTCTTTCCTATATATACCTGTGCTCCCTTGTATCCGGTATAACAAGCAGTATCGGGCAGTTTGGAGGAAATTAGAGGTTGTCGAGTTCCATCAGCTACCGGTTGGTACATTCGATACACAGCCGAGACATACATCCGGAATACAATTGGTGGTAGACAGCTGGGAGAAAATCCGTGGTTGCCAAGTTCCATTAGTTATCGGGGGGAAGGATCCTGCTATCGATTGGACGAGGAACCTTGCCCTAACGTTGACTTCAGTTAGTAACGTGCGAAAATTCATGTATTGCCTAATAACATCAGTTTTGTTGTATGTACATTTATTACCACCTTCATCCCTTTATCAATATAATTGAATTTGTTACACTGAGTTGTGCGCTGTTTGTTCTTTTTTTCCCTACAATACAGTAGTGTTAGAATTTAAATAAAACACCCGTTAGAGGTGGCAGTTAGAGTGACTGATTCAGTCTCTCTCTTACAGCGCATCTCTTACAGACAGGCAGACCTCGGTAGGATTAACACAGCAGGGACCCCTGCTGTGTTAATCCGTTGGGCCACTAGTCTGCCGCGGCAAATTTTGAGAGAATTTCAGGGAAATCTCGAAAAACAATTCGGTAAAGGATCGGATAACGGCTGCTGCATGTGTACGTTAATTGTAACGTGGTAATAACTAAACCAAATGAAAGGAGTAGCATTCTTTTTAATTACAGTTAATCTCAATGACATGTAAATTAAATTATTATTACCACCCGCTGTTTCTTCAGCATCTCAGATGTCCTTTAGGCAGGACCAACGGCATTAATGTCGCTCAGAATGCTTCATTACATCAAATCCTATTTTTTCCCGCTGGTGTAGTTTCCTATCATAGTTCATTATAATTACTCACTGACATTAATGAGGATTTCATTATCACCGTCCCTAAATTTATTGTTGTAGATTTATCCTGCAATGGTTGATGGGACACAGAGGCTTGTCCAGCCATGTTTCATAAACAACGCACATGGACGTTTTCATCATGGGTAAATGCACATGTGAATACATTTTTAACGGTCATGAGCTTCTCAATGCACATGTGTGCTATTTATTTTTAACATGCAAACAAAAATTATTTATGCGTAGTATCACTGTAGCTTAGGTGTATCTGGCACTTAACATAACATTTATTTGAAATAAATTAACGAACAGTAGTTTACTGAATGTAAGGCTTAATTCACCAAACATTACACATTACAAAATGGAAAAATAATGTAGTTTATACTGTACGTCATCTGAATCAGTGATTACTAGCATTAGCATCTAGTGAACAGTGCAATTTCAAGACAGGAGATGTAACCCTTTTTGGGCACTGCTCTGTTTTTCACTGGCGGCCGCTTTTATTCTTATGCGGCGGCCACCGCAATGTGCGGGCAGACGCGCCTGTTTTTTTTTTCCCGCCGCGTGCCGCGCATCAGCCGGGCGCCGGTCACGTGCGCCAGGCATCCCCGAAGACGCCAGGCATCCCCGAAGGGGTAGACGAGGTAAGGGGGGAACGCGAGCATACGTGCGAGCGAGCATTGTGCGCATTGTGCCGTTGTGGAGCGCAGCCAGGGGGTCGCGAGGGGAAGGGAGGGGGGAGGGGAAGATGCGGCTGGGGCGCGGCCAAGTTCGGCGCCAGCCCGAAAACAGCTGCGGGACAAGACGGGCAAATGCAGCAATAAAGCTGGCCGCAGCAGTATAGAGCAGAGTTTCATTATACTGCCTGTAAGAACAGTTCTTACTTCTGATGCAGAATGGTAGTTTCATGCCCCTTCAGATACTGTGGATTTTGTTGGGCAAACGAAAGGGAAAAATGGAGCAAACATGACGCAGAAAGTGATAGATCTAATTTTTGTATGTGCCCCATGTAACTCTTACTGACACCCACTATGTCAAAACTAGGGCAGATGGGGCAAAATACATAGTACAGTACTAGTATTTAATTCATACAGAAGGTGCTTGAAAATACCCCAGTTTTACACCAAAATTACTTTAATACATACTGTAGACCCCTTCCTTGCTGGCCAGGCCAGCAACAAATTGCGTTATATACCATACTGAATTAGGATGAAATCAGGAAACAACTGATGCCCCAATACAAGAGTGTTTCCATTTTACAATAGGATATAATATCTGAATCTCTCAGAGTTCGGTTCTCAAAAATGCACGCAAAATGTATAAACTCTTTGTAAAAATGTTCGCAGTCATATAATCTCCTGTATAGTATATACCTATTTCACACTCCGATTAATACATTTGGTGAGAACTAGTAACATTCGAGAGTGAGCATCTGTATGTAAAAGGTATCTACCCTCTTCTTATACAGCTAATATAATCAATAGTTAAATGTTACCTCTTCTGCTGACAACCAGGAGTGGCTCAGTGAGTAAAGACACTGACTGGCACTGAGTTTGAAGCAGGGAAACCTGGTTCAATTCCTGGTGTCAGCTCCCTGTGCCTCAGGCACCCAAAAAATAGATTGTAAGCGCCACGGGGCAGGGACCTGTGCCTGCAAAATGTATCTATAAAGCGCTACGTAAAACTAGCAGTGCTAAACAAGAACATGCTATTATTATTACAACCACATTCTGTCACATCTCACAAACAGGCCATCGTGTTCCTTTTGTCATAAAAAAGCATGTTTTTTATTTGCAACATTTCTGTATACAGAGCACAATCCTTATATGTTATATTACTGTCACTGTTTATCTTTACTATGCGCTTAGCTGCTGTTTCTTTCTGGAACTGGGCTTTACTCTCCCATTAGGTGACCGACAGAAAATGTATTAAGGAAAAATGCCAGAAGTACCATTCAATATTTGTTTTGTTTTTTTTGCATTATAGTAGCCAGTAATTCTGCCTTTAGATGTTGTGAAGAACACAAACCTTATACAAGTTTAAAATCTCAACTGTAGAGATTGTCCGTGCACACTATCTGTCTATTACTTTTTAGTAGGATATAAAAATGTGAGAAAATGTTATACATCTCTGATATATCCGCTGTTTCATGTCTCTGTGTCTCCCACCAAAGAACTTTCATTGGAACTGCTCGAGGTTCCTTTCAAATTTATGTTTACATTTATGTTAAGTATCGGCCAAATATTTGTACAGTATTTGACATTGCTTACACTGTAAAATACTTCACAGATGTTCGGCTCTATGTAAATAAAAATATAAAAAAAACAATAGCTTGAGAATATTTTCAAAATTAAGTACAGCAGACATATCCTACTTTTTCAATTAATTGAGAAATTAAGTTTGCAACATACATGTAAGAATCCAAACCGTTTACAACACATAGAGCATTAGACCTTGACATTTAGAAACAACTCCAGGCAGTGGTGTGGAGCAGAAACTAGCAAAAGCTATTTGATTTAACAGTAGGAAGTCAAAGGAAAGACTATTATATTTTGAAGACATACTATGAAATCTGAACTCACAATGCATTGAGCATGAGAAGCAAGGAAAAAATACACGTTCTCATACCACAATCCTCAAGGAAAGTGGATGTCGGTTTAACAAACTCTATTGGATAGCATTTGCTGAATTTCTTCAATCTAAAATATGAAGCCACTATATACCCAGTTATAGTACTGTATAACAAAAAGGAAGGCAAGCACTCTGAGACATATGGATAGGGAAACCATTGACAGTACTGCAGAAATTAAGTGAAACAAAATATCTGCATTTGGCTGCTAATAAAGAAACATAGCATATAAAACGTGTCAGATAAACTCGTTCTATGAGATAGACTCTTTAGACCAGAGATGTCGTCCCCCCGTCACCCCCCCAGGTGTGAATGTCAAAACTGTTTATCAGAGTTCCATGTATGGAGTATGTGTATGCATGAAAAACTATTTTAGCAATATTATTTCTGTCATTTTCTTTTTCACCTTCAGTCCTTTCTGTACTAGTTTCTAGTCCTCCTAACCTCTTCTGCCAATTTAGACACATTAGAAATGTTGGGGGCCAGATTAAGGACCATATTTACTAAACAGTATCATACCACAAGACATCTTAGCACTTGTTAGTAAATATGGACCAACATCCTTTCCTGGGTTGCATTCAACGTATGATCCATCACAATTGGCAATACGTCTTTTACACCTATATGCCCTATTAATTAAAGAAAAAACACAAATATAGAGAAAATGAAATTTCAACAGCACTGTAGCTTGACCTAATAAATAATATCTCACCTAAATATAAAAAATAAAATGTAATAAAGACAATCAATAATTCATTACACATCTAATATAAAGATAACAACATGACCATATTAATTGATAAAAGCAGAACAAATACATACAGACGCATCGGCCATTATTTTAAGAAATCACGGTGCCATTTTTGTGTGCACTGTTGTATTCCACGCAGCATGAACGCCGCCAATCGCCCCAGGCACACGTGTTTATCGTGGTTGCTTTGTTTGAATTTCATGGATTGTGTGCAATTAAATGCAATGAAATTAATTCATTGTAATGTGTTTAGTACTGTGCCACTGTGTAAATTTCAGGAGTTTAAAAACCAGAACACTAAAATGCCATTTTCTGCACTCACGTCTTAAGGCGGTACGGTTGGAAGAAATCCCGCGCCATGACATGGATATTCCGAGGTATACTCTGCCTGATTTGTTAAAATAATGGCCGCTGCATCTGTATACATAAAAGTCCCAAAACTTACAGTGGGTTTCTGAATTTTCACCTGCAGGCTTAAATTGCGAAACAATCATACTCAGTTCCAAATTGTAATATCTTTGAGACGGATATTAATATAATCTAATATTAATATAGTACTGTAACAGGGGACTTATCCCTGTTCAAAAATGTGCCTCTTATCCAGCAGTGTGGTGGTTAACTGCTGGTAGACAATTAACCAATACCACCTGGCTGATTACAGCTGTCAGAAAAGCCTGCCTCTGAGATAGGAAGAAAGATTCTTCCTGAGCTCGCACGTGAGCTGAACCAGGAAACAGACAGAAGCAGAGGTTCCTGAGTCTCACAGGTGAGACTGACCGAGGGAACACAGAGATGTCTGGAGCTTGCAAGATACAACCCATCTGACAAATAAGACTTCTAAACCTGGATGCTGATATATCCGGAGAAAAGGCAGCAACTCAGCAAACAGATAAGACTTTCTTTTTGGACTGTTAGCTATATCTGTATGTATAAATATATCTATATGACTTGGGCTAATGAATAGCTTGGGTAGCCACCCAGTTAAAGAAGGCTGGAATAAGTATACATATACGCCAAAGTGGAGCAGGTTTTATTTGGCTCACTGTTTTTCATATGTTTGCTGTGTTTAAAGCGACAGGCACAATAAAGCCTTATTTTAATTTCACGTTAAAACAGTCTCCATTGCGTACCTCTGCACATGTCCTTTTACAAGTACTCTCTACAAAATATACATTTAAATAATCCAATAAAGTGCTGTTTCCAACAGGATTATTATTGAGGGATATGGGGAGAAACCGCTTTACTTGCTTATTGCAGGATTGTAACTTGATGGTTGATGGCTCTCCTTGTTCCACTATAGGTAGCAGCTGGTTCCCAATAAATGGGAGTCCATCCCAAAGTACAATAAAGTGTAGTACCTTGAAAAAGGTCCAATGTACTGGACTGAAATGTTGGGGCTGATAAGTGACCCTGGAGTTCTACTCATTATTGATATGCATATTCTAGGTATCTTCCATTGATTTCCGCACCCACAAGTATTTCATATTCATAGATTAGCGTGCTAGTGTACTATTTTGTTAAGCCCTCTATATAATCCCCCAGAGGTTGTTGCCCATTATGACAGCCGCCGGCCTGCAACGAAATAAGTTTGGGTTGGTGGGTCTCAAAAAAGTAATCGGTTTTATGAATCTCATTGCAAATGACAACGAACATGCAAATATCATCATGAATGCTCTATGTGCGGTGGATCACATTCTGCCTTTTGATGTTTTCATAAGGGGATGGATTTTCCACTAAACCAAGTAATAAAGATTCCTTTGAAAACAGCAATGAGCACAGTGAGGTTAGGAGAGATGAAATATTGGCTTGGCATTTATCATAAAAAAGAAGAAGCTACATTTTTAAAGGAGGGTTTCAAATGCGGCTTTTGGATCCCTTAAATTAAAAATCATTTTCGTGGGTAGGTTAATAACTTAATAACTTGAAAGATATAAAGAAGTCATTAAGCAGAAATTGGATAAGGAATTAGCTTTAGATAGGATTGCTGGTCCCTTTATGTCTTCTACATTCATTGATTTTAGGTTATCACCTTTAGGATTAGCCCCCCTCCCGCTCCCCAAAAAAAGGCTAATATACAGTAGGCTCATATATAATTTATTGTACCCTTAAGGTTCTTCAGTTAATGATGGAATATACAAAGAACTCCTATGCCACGTTCGATCAAGCTTTAGAGTTGTAAGGAAATGTGGAAAAGGATCGGTGATGGCAAAAGCAGATGTGGAATCTGATTTTCGGCTACTTCCTATTAATCCAGCATGTTTTAATTTATTAGGATTTCAATTTTGGAATATTTATTGTTTTTATAAATGTTTGCTTATGGGATGTTTGTTGTCCTGTTTTCATTTTGAGATTTTTGCATCCTTTTTGGAATGAGTTTTATATAATGAGACAAATTGCTCATTCTTATTGCATTATCCTGATTAATTATTTGTAGGGGCTAGAAAGCAATATATTACGTGCTAATCTGTTGTCACCTTTTCAATGGTTTGCATCTGAATTTGGCATTCTGTTACAGTAGTTAAAAAAAAAAAAGGTAGGCATAGTTATTGTATTAACATTTTTAGGTACTGAAATTGCTTCCATTTTAATGGAGTTTAGTTTACCCATTGAGATAGTGTTGAAGTTACGTTCTTTAGTGAATTTGGCATTGACGGTAAATACAATTAAAAAAACGACAGTACAATCTTTATTAGGGCATATGAATTTTGCTTTGAGGCAATGCCTATGGGCAGAATTGTTGCCAGTAAAATGGGTACAGTTGGGTTTAACAAATAATTTATTATTGTTGGAATTTTTCCTATGGTTGTAGCCGTTATTTGGGGTGAAACGTTGGCTAATAAGAGGGTGATTTTTAGTTAAGATAACTGAGGTGTGGTTTATGCTATTAATAATTTGATATTTAATTCTCCTCCAGTACTGTTTTTGTTGAGCCAATTAGTTGTAAAATGTTTACATTTAAATATTCTGTTTAAAGCAAAACATATTGAAAGTGTTTTCATTTGATTGCTGATGCTCTGTCTCCTTTGCAGTGGGAGTAATTTCAGCAGCTGGTGCCAGGAGCGGACAAAGAAGGCTGCAAATGTTCAGATTACTTATAAGTGATACGTGAGTTGGTTAAAAGATCAATGGAAGCAGCAATGCGGCCGACGGGGGGGGGGGGGCGGGGGCTTGGAACAAATGTCAGGGGTCATGCGGTTCCATGGGACCTGAAAGTTTGGCCTGCATCTGCATCTGACTGCCAAGGCCTCTGTGTGCCACAGGGCCCCAGTTCTCATCTGCTGGACCCTCCATCTCTTGCCAATCCCCTACTGTGCAACCGGCCAGCACTGTAACTTGGGTTCGTCCGGAAGTGAAACCCAACTTCTGCATCAGCCTGCAGGGCCAAGCTCCCCCCGGCTGCGAAATCGAAAGCCTGCACCCTAGGTAACATTATTTGGAATGGGGTGAGTGAGATAGGAGTAGGGTATTGAGTGAGAGGAGTGGGGGATTGACATAAAGGGTGATTGAGTGAGAAATGAGGGAAGTTGAGTTAGAGAGGATGCAGGTGAGTGAGAGAGGATGCAGGTGAATTAGAGAAATGGTGTGAGTGATTAAGAGAGAGAGAGAAGAGTGATTAAGAGAGAGAGAGAAGGGGGATTGAGTGAGAGAGGAGGAGGGGAGAGTAAGAGAGGAAGAGGGTTGAGTGTTTGTATAAGTGTGAGGATGGATTCAGTAGGTGAGTGAGGTGGGAAAGAGAGATAGAGAGGGTAGAGAAAGGGGGAGGTGAGAGAGAAAGAAAGGGAGAGGGAGAGAGAAGGCGGGAGGGGGTTAGGAGGGAGACAGAGGGGGAAGAGTGAGAAAGAGAGGGGTAGATAAATAAGGATGATTGAGAGAGGGGGATTGTGAGAAAGGAGAAGAGTGAGGAAAATGGAGAAGGATGAGTGAAAGGGGGAGTGAGGGATGTAAATAGAGAAGGTGACAGTGAGAAGAAAGTTATGGGACAGTGAGAGACAGAAGAGCAATACATAGGGGGAGAAAGGGGCACAAAGGGGGAATCTGAAAATGGGGAGAAAGAGAGGTGGGGGGTTTCAAAGTGAGAGAAAGGGGTAGGTTAAATAGGGGGAGCTCACAGTGCCATCAACATGGGGGGACCAGGTGGAAACTCTGGTCCCGATTAATAGGAAAGGTGTTGTTAGCCCTAAACACCAACATGGAATAGTTTTATTAAAGCATGGGACATTTGGAATCATTTTTAAGAAAAATTTGGGAGGGAGTGTACTGATGTGGAAAATATTGCCTTTTTCAGTAAATAAGTTGGGTGAAAAGAAATCTCAACATCTTTTGTGGTTAGGCAGATTGTTAAAGGTCACAAGAGAAGTATGTATGTATGTATGTATGTCTTTATTTGTATAGCGCCATAAAATATACATAGCGCTTCACAGTAGTAATACATGTCATATAAATAACAAATATAAATAACAGATCATGGGAATAAGTGCTTCAGACATACTGTAAAAGTAACATTAAGGAAGGAGTCCCTGCTCCGAGGAGCTTACAATCTAATTGGTAGGTAGGGAGAACGTACAGAGACAGTAGGAGGGAATACTAGTAAGTGCGTCTGCAGGGGGCCAAGCTTTGTGTCATGTGTAATGATGTTCTTGATGGTAGCAGACCTATTACTCCTGCAACGGTGTTCCCCCACCCTCTAGTAGATTGGGGCCATTACAGCGGTGTGTGGTGCATATAACTGCTGGTAACAGGAGGGCTGAGTCATCCACCGGGGATAGTGGGGACACAGGACTAGGCTTCTGGGGTTCATACCCTACATATCTCTAGCAGTGCAGCGCCTCCATCGGCCATAGGCTCCAGGGAACTGAAGGTAATCTCCCACGGTAGAATGATCACCTCTCCCCTAGTCAGCTCACACACCAGGAAGGAGGAATAACAACAGGAACGGTTTATTGTCCTAACAATACAGCACAGTAACAAGGCAGAGTTCTGCCTGATGCAGTCTCTCAGCTACCATCGAAGGATGGTCACTGGACCTTCACTACAAGCCAAGGGCACCTGCAGTAGTCCCAGCTCTCCCCTGCCCCTCTAGCAGAGGCAGAGCTATGGTACACACATTCACTCTCCCCTGGAGGGAAGAGGACCAGGGAAGGCCCAATAGTCAGGCTCTCAGCTGTGTGACCTGCCCCTCAAGTGGTTAAAGGCACTACTGAATTTGGAGCAGCACTGTCCTTAATTACAGTCAGGAGGAGGGCACCAGGGCTGTCTCATGATTGTCATGCCAAGGCCTGATGTCACCGCCTCCCGCTGTCACTCAAGTGCAGCACCAAGGAGAGGGAAAACCCCATATCAACTACTGGCGCCTGATTGTACCAGGGCTTACTGCCAGTACAAGGGCAGAATAGTAGTGACATGTGACATGGCTACACTCCAAATAAATTCATCAAATTATGTAAAATAATTGTAAAAGTTTGTACTGTATTTCTACTTTTGAATCTATTCTGTTTAAAGCTGCCTTTGGTTTAGTTTTTTTTCCCTGCAGCTTTGAGAATTAGTGAGCTTGTGTCATCAAAAGAACAAAGTAAATGGTTTTTGGAATTGTGTGATGTTCAGGTCAATGATAATTTAAGGCAAGTGCTTGTCCGCAGGTCAAAAATGGAACAAGTGGGTCAGGAGATTTGTTTGTCTCTTTCTAAGTTAAATATATGTCTTGTCTTAGTAATTCATTTTTTATGCACGCTGATTAATTTCCATTATCAACATTTCAATGTAATAAAGTTTTACATATAAGTTTAAATATAAGCTGGGTTTCAATAAGAGGGAATTTACATCGCATTCCATCATAATAGTAGCAACAACAGAGGCTGCTCATAAATGTTTAAAATGAACTGTAACAGGGGACTTATCCCTGTTCAGGTAATGTGCCTCTAATCCAGCAGTGTGGTGGTTAACTGCTGGTAGTCAATTAACAAAACACCACCTGCCTGATTAGATGGCTTATATAGCCTGTCTTTTGAAACAGGAAGGGAGAACTCCTTAGCTGTGACTGAGAGCTGAACTTGGGAGAGAGAGCAGAGATTGTCTTTGACTCTCACAACAGTCTTGAGCCCTGCCAGAAGAAACAGCAGTGCTGCTTACAAGACACAGGGAAAACTTCTAAACCTGTATGCTGACCAACCCTGGAGACAAGGGAGCTAAAGCAGGAACAGTGAAGATTTTCCCTCCAAACCACAAGGAACAGATAAGACTTTCATTCTTAAAAGACTGCTTATATCTGCTTATTGCATGCTATGTGTTTGGGGCTGCGAGAACTGCTTGACTAAGGGAGATGTGAATTATTGCATAGTGTTTCACTAGAAATACTCCCAAGTGAATAGAAGCTTTGTTCCCCCCCCTGTGTTTGGATGAATTTCCTGATGAAAAGGAAAAGGCACAATAAAGCCTTATTATAATTTCACATTATAAACGACTCCAAGTGTGTACCTCTGTGAACGTCCGTCTACATGAACAAATTATTTTAAAAAAATTGGTCGTTGGGACCAGATGTAATAATTATATATGTACACTGGCGACACACTTTATTCGAGCTCGGCTAGTCCCACGAATTCGGGCATACCCGGGTGTATTGAGGTTTGTGACTGTTTTCTGCCCGAGTGCATTGGGTTATTTTCCAGGCAGGGATTGAAGCATTTTATTCCCGCTGGCTGCAATACTGCACAGTATATATATATACAGCTAAACCCCGTTATAACGCGCCTCGCTATACCGCGAATCGGTTATAACGCGAATCGGTTATAACGCGGTCTGAGCATGGCTCCCGAATTGAAAGCCTCCATTTTGCCGGCTTACCTGCATCTCAAATTTTCCATTTTGCCGCCTTACACACACTCTCTCTCCTCTTACAGCTGTGCTGTCCACGTGCTCATCATCTCTCTGCCCGTATCTCTCTCCTGCTGTCCACGTCATCTCTCTGCCCGTCGTGTGCCATCGGGGTTTTTTTTTTTTTTCGAACATTCAATTCAATGCTTTATTGACTACCAGACACAGACACAAACACAATTAAACATTAATACATTTTGTACAAAACACATGCAGGGATTGAACTCGGGACCTTCTGATACCAATGCCTTGCTTCTTACCTCTACACCATAGGCTTGGTGTGACAAGACAGAACCTATAAATATATTTATCCTCTACAACACAAGGGACATGTCAATGTGAAATCTTAAGGCAATTTCTAGCTGTCTATGACATCACACAGTTCTGTGATGTAGTGGAAGAACTCTTACCAACATATGCAAGGGTCCTGGGTTCAATTCCTGTATGAAATGGTATAATTAACTTTTTTAATAAATTATTATTTTAATTATGTTGTATAATTTATAAATATAATTCTTTATTATTCTTTATTAAATAATAATTATTCATTAATCAATAATGATGTATTAATAATAATTCATTATTAATCATTCTTTATGATTAATTATGTATTATTAATAAGTATGATTATTAATTATTATTAACAGTTAATTAACTAATTAATAATTATTACTAAATACTTAATAATAATTATTAATACTTACTTATTAATGAAACGTATTAATACTTACTAATTATTAATAATTAGTAAGTATTAATAATTGTTATTAATAATTAAGTATTAATAATTACTTAATAATTATTAGCACCCAATTAGTAATAATAATTATTAATACTTAATTATTAACAACAATTATTAATACTTACTAATTATTAATAGTTATTAAGTATTAATAAGTTTTATTAATAATTAAGTATTAATAGTTATTATTACTAATTGGGTATTAATAATTATTAGGTATTAGTAATACTTATTAATTAGTCAAAATTATGAATTGTTAATGATAATTAATAATCATACTTATTAATCATAATATAATTAATAATAATAGTATTATTAATTAATAATTATTAAAAAATAATTATTAATAATACTTAATACATAATTATTAATTATTAATTAGTTAATTTACTGCTAATAATAATTAATCATCATACTTATTAATAATACATAATTAATCATAAAGAATGATTAATAATTAATATTAATACATCATTATTGATTAATGAATAATTATTACTTAATAAAGAATAATAAAGAATTATATATTTATAAATTATACAACATAATTAAAATAATAATTTATTAAAAAAGTTAATTATACCATTTCATACAGGAATTGAACCCAGGACCCTTGCATATGTTGGTAAGAGTTCGTCCACTACACCACAGAACTGTGTGATGTCATAGACAGCTAGAAATTGCCTTAAGATTTCACATTGACATGTCCCTTGTGTTGTAGAGGATAAATATATTTATAGGTTCTGTCTTGTCACACCAAGCCTATGGTGTAGAGGTAAGAAGCAAGGCATTGGTATCAGAAGGTCCCGAGTTCAATCCCTGCATGTGTTTTGTACAAAATGTATTAATGTATTAATGTTTAATTGTGTCTGTGTCTGTGTCTGGTAGTCAATAAAGCATTGAATTGAATGTTTGAAAAAAACGATGGAAAGAGAGCAGAGAGATGAGCAGAGCAGAGAGATATGAGCACGTGGACAGCAGGAAGAGGAGAGCACTGGTAAGGCGGCAAAATGGAGGAGATTTAAATTTGTAATGAGGAAGCTCCAGAGCTGATGTCGGTGAAATTTTAACGCGACCCCGGTTGTAACGCGGTCTTTGGGTTGTGGACCCCAAGGACCGCGTTATAACGGGGTTTAGCTGTATATACTGCATTACAATTCATGAATTTATGCCATCTGGTAGACACGCGAAGCATTGCAGCCTATTAAATCCTAATCATTATCATTTAACAGATCAGCCGCCCGTCAGCCAGGCATGAACCCAGGCTGGGAAGGCTAACGCAACGGGGCTTGTCAGAGGTGAGGAGCGGCGCATTCCAGGTATCTGCCAGGTACATACTGGGTATTTGCTCGAATAAAGTGTGTCGGTGCAGTATATATGTATACACACATATATATATTTCTCTCATATAGTAACGTGTGTTCACCACAAACAGGGCGGGACCATGGGGCTGAGGTGGGGATGTTGGTATACACCGACCTCCAACCACGAGACCTCATCCGAAGTGCAGAGTAAGGTCATGTAGCTGGGTCAAGATAGGAGAAATCAGAATGGTCGTATATATTCACCGTGGTCAGGGATGGGAGAAGTCGGATAGCCGTTGTCGTTTTATCAAAGCTACTCGCCGGGGTCAGGAGTAGAGAAGGTAGAAGTCCAATAGCAAGCCGTGGTCAAGGGTCAGAGAGTCGGAGGTCCAGATACAATCCGAGGTCAAAACCGGAACCGGATATGCAAGACAAGACAGCAACAAGGCAGCAGGGTGTCTGAGGAAAATACAAGTACATAAACAGGTTTTATGCTCAGCCAGTTTGCAGTAGGGCAGGCTGAGTATTAAAGGAAGAGGCAGCCAATGGTGGAGCAGCATACAGCTGCAGAGTAACGAATGAAACCCGCCCCCTACATATTCAGTCCACTGATAGGCAGGGGCAGGGTTAAGTGCAGGTGAAGGGTAATTGGAGATTAAGTTAACCCCTCGTGTGTCCATGGTAGTGCAGCACTTGCGCATAGCCTGCACGTCATGTGCTTTACTCGTGATGTCACGGGGGTAGAGCCTGAGTGAGATCCGTGCACTGTCCCCCAGCCTGGTAGAGCAGCACGTGTTAGCCACTTTGTCACGGGACGCGTCATGGGGCAGGTCCTAATCGCGGGGCGTGCGGTGTCCCCCAACCTGGTAATGCGGCGTGTGTCACGGGGACGGAACCGATGGACAATCCTCACAGTACCCCGCCCCCCTTCAGGGGCGGCCTCCAGTCATCTCCGGGATGGCTTGGAAGGGAACTTGTGATGAAAGATCCGAAGAAGTCTAGGGGCGTGACATGACCGGGACATTTAAATGCATAGATGTAAGCACCCCATACCCGGGACAGTATCTCAGGAAGCAGGGTGTCCCCGAGGCTGAAATGAATGCAGTTCTGCCCTTGAGACCCCATGCTACAATACTCTGTTATTCAAATTTAAATAGAAACAGTGCAATCGCCTGTAAGAGCTGTGCAAGGAGAGACAGCTCTCACAGACTGTGGGAAGATCGCAGCAGTAGAACTTAGAAAAGGGCTGAGATAAGGCCACAACTATCCCGAGCGGTATTGGCATTTCCTACCTTACGGTTTGTGACTTACAGTATGGTAATACTTTCTGATTCATTCTGAATACTGTAATACCACAAATGTCAAATGGTGAGGTAGGTTCATGCCAAACGTTTGATTTGGCAGTGATTTGATCAAAACTACTAGAATGTCTGATAGCAAAGTTACCTAAAGATTTTAAAAACACAGACACATTTTAGGTTAATATCCTTGTAAGAGATGTGTGCAGAGGTATGCAATGGAGACCGTTTTTAAAGGTGAAATTAAAATAAGGCTTTATTCCGCCTGTCCCTTTTAACACAGCAAAACATATGAAAACAACAAACGCCTATCCCTGTTTAAGGGCTAACTTACTTCCCCAGTCCCTTTCTCCAAGGCTGGAGGGATAATCCCATTACCACCCTATTCCCCAAAGTTTCAAGAGATACCTTAAAGCAGGTGTCCCTTCATGTCAGTCTCTGGTAGGTTCCTGAGTCCCCTGTGTCCAGGAATATAGGTCTTTGGGTGTCTTGATCTCAGCAGAGCCTTTCTGCTCAAGACCTCTTTCCTCTTGTCAGCACCCTTGTGTACTGAGGAAAATCTCCGTTCCTGTCTCAGAGGCAGCCTTTTTCTGACACCTGTAATCAGCCAGGTGGTGATGGTTAATTGTCTACCAGCAGTTAACCACCACACTGCTGGATTAGAGGGACATTTTTGAACAGGGATATGTCCCCTGTTACAATCCTAATACAGCGTTCCAGCTTCTTTAAACTCAACAAATCAATTGTTTTAAATTAAGAATTAGCTCTGCCCATATAATTAAAGAATTTAAAATAAGCACTTGTAGTAGAGCTAAATACTTTTTTTTAATCAAATGCATCAAATTCAAGATTGTAATTCACCCTAAATCATTACCACCATGTAAAACCATGACTTCAGGAGCCTTATAAATACTATTCATTTCTAGAAGCCGAGGAACAACATCTACCAATCTCAAACCCTTTTATCCAACCCACTCACTTGACACTCCCTCTTTTGAAAATCACATATTTGAACCGTCTGTGAGGCAGAATTAATGCCCACTGAGAAAATAGATGTCCTATGATCCAAATATGTAAACCAATTAAAAAAAAAACCTGTAAGAGAATATAAAGGCCCTTAAAGAAAAGATAAACTTGGTCTAATATAACGTTTATTACATCTGGTCCCAACGACCAATTTTTTAAAATAATTTGCTCATTTTAAACATTTATGAGCAGCCTCTGTTGTTGCTACTATTATGATAGAATGCGATGTAAATTCCCTCTTATTGAAACCCAGCTTATATTTAAACTTATATGTAAAACTTTATTACATTGAAATGTTGATAATGGAAATTAATCAGCGTGCATAAAAAATGAATTACAAGACCAGACATATATTTAACTTAGAAAGAGATAAACAAATCTCCTGACCCACTTGTTCCATTTTTGACCTGCGGACAAGCACTTGCCTTAAATTATCATTGACCTGAACATCACACAATTCCAAAAACCATTTACTTTGTTCTTTTGATGACACAAGCTCACTAATTCTCAAAGCTGCAGGGAAAAAAAACTAAACCAAAGGCAGCTTTAAACAGAATAGATTCAAAAGTAGAAATACTGTACAGTACAAACATTTTCAATTATTTTACATAATTTGATGAATTTATTTGGAGTGTAGCCATGTCACATGTCACTACTATTCTGCCCTTGTACATGTGTGTGTATATATATATATATATATACATATATATATATATATATATATATATATATATATATATATATATATATATATATATATATATATATATATATATATATATATATATATATATATATATACACATATATACATATATACACATATATATATATATATATACACATATATATATATATACACATATATATACACATATATATATATATATATATATATATATATATATATATATATATATATATATATATATATATATATATACATATATTGGTCGTTGGAACCAGATGTAATAAACGTTGATATATATATATATATATATAAACAGAAAGAAAAAGATCCCAAAATAGCACTCTAGCGTACAAAAATATCAAATTTATTAGACACATAAAACATATACAAAAGATCCACAGTGTCCCCAAAGCTGTCTAATCTGAAACACTGAAAACAAAACTAAGCTAAGCACTGGAGTCAGCAAAATAAAGTCAAAACCTATAAAGGTAAGTAAGAGACTGAGCTGAAAAAAACAAGTGAAAGCTGAGTATGAAACAGACAGAAATAACCCAACAAACAGAATAAATGCAGAACCTGTAGTGTAGAGGCCAAGTAGTTAGCCTCTGAACACTAGGACCAGCCGGTCATAAAGGGTGGGTGTAAAGGTACATGAACAAATTGGCTTGTAAAAAACATAGTAAATGCATACACAATAGGAATCATTCATGGGTGAAAATACACACACAGAATGGCAGCAGGACTATGAACAGAGATCAAATACAGCCAAAATTGTACTTACCATACCTTTGTCTGTCCTGATCCAGCAGTGCCCCTGGCTGTTCTTTTCTCCCCAGCTGCAATTTTGAATTTGGCGCTCCAGTTGCCCACGGAGCATGCGCATTGCGGCGCTCTTACCACAATGAACAGACTCCCCTCACATGCAGACTGTCAGCTTCCTGTTTGTTCTTATCCTGGACCAGTGCTAAGTACAATTTTGGCTGTATTTTATCTCTGTTCATAGTCTTGCTGCTATTCTGTGTGTGTATTTTCACCCATGAATGATTCCTATTGTGTATGCATTTGCTATGTTTTTTAATGAAAGCCTATTCTCGTTAGGGAAACTAACTCACTTCTTGAGCCCTTACTAACAGGACAGCCAGCTAATCTGGTTATGCCCAAAACATATGAAACACAAAGTATAACCAATAAGTGTAATAATAAATTCTTATCTGTGATGCAGCTCCAACAGCAAACAGGAACACGGTTCCGGGGAGCAGGCTATGTCCAGCCTCGCAGCAATGTTTACCTTTATCCTGGGTTGAGGTCCCAGCTGGTCCCAGCAGCAAAGCTCCTCGCAGGACTGCGGGACCAGAGCAGCAGAAGCTATGGCTTCCTAGCCGGGAGAGTTCTCTCCACCCTCACGTGGAAAAACAAGCTCACCTTCTGTAACCAACTTCCTGCTTTTTTAAACCTGCAGTCTCTCAGGCCTCCTGCTTAATTAGGCTGCAGGTGTATGCAGATCTCCAACTGTAGGTTAACTGGTTTAGTGCTGGAAAGTACACACATCCTCCATTCCAGCTTATTGAGTCAGTGACTCTGTCACAACTATTACACCCACCCTTTATGACCGGCCGGTCCTAGTGTTCAGAGGCTAACTACTTGGCCTCTACACTACAGGTTCTGCATTTATTCTGTTTGTTGGGTTATTTCTGTCTGTTTCATACTCAGCTTTCACTTGTTTTTTTCAGCTCAGTCTCTTACTTACCTTTATAGGTTTTGACTTTATTTTGCTGACTCCAGTGCTTAGCTTAGTTTAGTTTTCAGTGTTTCAGATTAGACAGCTTTGGGGACACTGTGGATCTTTTGTATATGTTTTATGTGTTTAATAAATTTGATATTTTTGTATGCTAGAGTGCTATTTTGGGATCTTTTTCTTTCTGTTTTCATATATTCCACATCCCTTAGCACCGCCAGAAGTGTAGATATTGCACACTTTACCTTACTGGTTTTAGCACTTCTTATTTATGGTCTGTTGCAGGCATTTTTTCGTGTTTTTTTAATATATATATATATATATATATATATATATATATATATATATATATATATACAGTTTTCGACAAACCTATACATTTGCATGCCACGGGCGAGTGGATTTAACATCGTGGCGAGCTCCTATTGGCCCAAGCAGCACACGTGTGGTACTAGGTGGCAAGTAGAATTTTTTGTTCGGCGAGTAGATTTTTTGGTGATTTGTTGACCACTGTGTATATATATGTATATGTATAAATATATATATATATATATATATATATATATATATATATATATATATATATATATATATATATATATATATATATATATATATATATATATATATATATATATATATATATATATATATATATATATATATATACACACACACACACACACACACACACACACACACGGTTGGAAGACTCATCACTTTCCCCCCTCCTGTTCAACATCTGCATTAAACCTTTGGCAGATCTTATTAGAACAAGAGGACATAGATTCCAATTGTATGCCATTGACACTCAGATACATTGTAAGATCCAATAATTACAAGGAACAAGCTGATTTGCTTACTCAATGTCTTAATGACATCCAAGAATGGATGACTTGTAACCTACTTCAATGTAACCCTGATAAGAGTAAAATAATGCTTTTACAAGCAACGAACCACCCTATCAATGAACAAATTGCAAGAGCTCAGGACCTCTGTCCTTCGATAGATAACAGTTACAGTACATTACAGAAAACAAGAAATGTATGCGTTATTCTGAATGACCAAGCAACCCTCACATCCCAAGTCAATGCCACAGCTAAAGCTTCAGTTAATGCTCTGAGAATGATAAAGAGGATTGCCCATCTCCTTACAAAAAGAAGACGTCACCACCGTCATAGTCGCCCTGGTCGTTTCTCGACTGGACAGTTATATCTCTCTGTATGTAGAAATGCCAACCTATCTACTTTCTACTCTCCAGGCGAACCAGAAATCTGCAGCCAGACTTCTCAGTGGCAACAGCAAGTCCAAACATGTCCTCCCTCAATTGAGAGAACTTCACTGGTTGCCTACAAAGCAAAGAGCAACATTGAAACTCCTCACTATGGTAAACCGGCTGCTCCATCACACAGGACCCCTCTACCTTCAAACTAAATTTAAGTTCCACAGGCCCACCTTGATCTACTATCCCAAAACCTTCAACTTATAAAAGTCCACCGATTCAAACACACTAAACGAATTGGCCGTGCCTCTTTGGTACCGGGAGCCAGGGAATGGAATACCCTCTCCCATATCCATCAGAAACATCAAAAACCATCCCACTTTCAGAAAACAGCTATAGACTTGGCTCTTTGAAATCGCCTTTCCAAACCCCGATTTATTTTTCACTACACCTTCGTAGTTTTAAAAAGCGCATAGGAGCAGGGTTCGCTCTGTGTATGCTCTATAAAAGACATTGAGATGGATAGATGGTTGTTTCAACCTATGCCTCTGATTACAGCAATATTGAAGAAAGTATTCATGAGAAGGGCGTAGTATACTATATGAACGGAAGCGTCCACTAATATGAAGACCTGGCTTTTGAAAGGTGCAAGTAACTAGGAGAAGGATATTCTAGAGAGGAAATAGCACCCAATACAAACTGGTCATTTGCAGACCAGTTTAATTTCCAGTTCTAAATAAATTGATGGAAGTGCCTTTTGAACACCTGGACTTGTGTCATAAGGTCCTACTCTCATACAAGTTAAGCTTACTGATGGTGCAGTTAGAAAGCACTCTCCTATATTAAAACATGTATTTTCACTAGGCTCTTTGAATGGGGGAGTACATTACTTGTCAATTAAGTTACTCAACATAAAGTTTACTTAAGAAGATCAAACTCCTTCATCATGTTTACAAACTAACTTTAAAAAATATTTTAAAACATTTAGAGATTAAAAAAAAAAAAAATTCAAGCACATATTTAAAATTTTCACAATTTCTAATCATATCTCTACTAATGGTTCATTTTGTTCACCTTTAAACAGGACAGACATAATGTAGTTGCTACATTATTTTACAGTATACACTGTTCTAGAAGTATACAAATGTATATTTATTTCAAAGAAATACAGATTATATCCAGAAACCATTGATGAAAACGACATTTTCTTTACAGATTGGATTGCAATAATTACATTAATACAATGCTGATATTATTCATATCTGAATAATTTTACTCATTTTTAGGAGACGGCTAATGTATGTTTGTGAGTGAACATCATTATTTTTCAGTCTCCACTAGTTGCTGAACATGAATAATGTTTCACAGATATAATTTGGGCACCTGAGTAAGTTTATTTTAACGTGTAATTTATTACAGTAGAATTAGTATAAGAAGAGTAATAAATGACCTAATTAAGAGTATCCTATTAGGAAACCTAGATGGAGTGGGAGTTCTATTAGTTTGTCATTGTCAATCGTGCACTTTTAATTAGAAAAAGCATTTTATTTAAAAAGTATGGAATCATAAAATTAATACAGTAATGTAGTAGCAAATTGTATTTTTAACATTAACACGCAACCATTTAGTAATTCTATGATACATACTGTACTAGTAATTTACCAGTAGAGAGTGTGTGTGTGTGTGTGTGTCTGTATATATGTGTGTGTGTATATATATATATATATATGAGTGTTCGACAAACCTATACATTTGCTCGCCCCGGGCGAGTGGATTTAACCCCCGGGCGAGTAAATATTGGCCCAAGCAGCACACGTTTGGTACTAGGTGGCGAGTAGATTTTTTGGTGATTTGTCAACCACTGTATATATACATACATATATACATACATACATACATACATATGAATGTATATGTGTGTGTGTGTATATATATATAATATATATGTGTGTGTATGTGTGTGTGTGTATATATATATATACAGACAGGTGTGTGTGTGTGTGTGTGTGTGTGTGTGTGTGTGTGTGTGTGTGTGTGTGTGTGTATATATATATATATGTATATGTATATATATATATATATATATATATGCTCCGACACAGCAGCACAGCATGCTCCGACACAGCAGACAGAGACCAGCGGATTAAAGCCTTGAGATCAGACTTTATAAACCGTGGGTACAACCACAGAATTGTAGACCAGCAAATTCACAAAGCCACCAGAATACCAAGAATTGATCTCCTTGAATACAAACAGAAGGAGACAAGCGACAGGGTACCTTTGGTGGTCACATATACACTGGCGACACACTTTATTCGAGCTCGGCTAGTCCCACGAATTCGGGTATACTCGGGTGTATTGAGGTTTGTGACTGTTTTCTGCCCGAGTGCATTGCGTTATTTTCCAGGCAGGGATTGAAGCATTTTATTCCCGCTGGCTGCAATACTGCACAGTATATATATATATATACTGCATTACAATTCATGAATTTATGCCATCTGGTAGACACGCGAAGCATTGCAGCCTATTAAATCCTAATCATTATCATTTAACAGATCAGCCACCCGTCAGCCAGGCATGAACCATGGCTGGGAAGGCAAACGCAACGGGGCTTGTCTGAGGTGAGGAGCGGCGCATTCCAGGTATCTGCCAGTTACATACTGGGTATTTGCTCGAATAAAGTGTGTCGCAGCAGTAACCCACACCTAGGAGCCCTGCGCAAGATCGCCAGGAAACTACAACCCATCCTCCAGGAAGATACAAGACTGCAACAGATCTTCCCTGAAGCACCCTTATTATCATACAGACAACCCCATAATCTCAAGAATATTATGGTGAGGAGTAAAGTATTCAGCAGTACAACTGAATGCGGGACAAAACCATGCCAGGACCCAAGATGCAAAACCTGCGCAATGCTCTACACAATACAAATACCACACAGGAATCGGGAATACAAAATCAGAGGAAGGTTCACCTGTTCCTCCAGCAATGTCGCGTACCTCATCATGTGCATGAAATGCCCAGGGGGCTGCTACTACATAGGTGAGACAGGGCAGGGGCTAAACAAGAGAATGAACCTGCACCGCCACAGCATCACACGCGGAACAAGAGACAGTCCTGTTGGCGAACATTTCTCTGACTCTGGCCATAAGATGAACGATCTGAGGGTTGCCATACTCAAAGGTAATCTTAAAACACCGAAAGAGAGACGGTTGCATGAATACAAATTTATGCAACTGTTCGGAACACTTAGCAGTGGCCTAAACAGAGATCGAAATTTTATGAGTCATTACTGACACAAGTGAACTCTCTTCCCATGAGCGCTATAGGCCATGTCTGTACATACTGTGCTATATTTATGCACACACAGCTGTCTCTCACACATACTTATACTCCTTGTTTTTCCATCCCTATACACCAATAGGAACCACATAGTATCCACACACACTTTTAGTTATGCTACTAACTCTCACATTTCCACACCCACCCACACCATTTATATCCGCTCCCAATCCACACACACCTTTTGTAAAGCACTGTATATACTGTGGGCTCTCCATTCATTTTTATTCACACTGATACACATACACACACTTTCATCACTTGCTTTCAGGAACCTTTTGACACCTCCAGCCATAAAACACATCCACACCGGGGGAAGGACCAGCACAGATAACATTCCAATAGACACTGTTTATAGTATAGCTTTTGCTTGCTTCATTCATTGTAACATCGCCGGAAGAAGAGATCAGTGTATCTCAAAATCTCGCACAAATAAAAGCATTTCGTTAGCCACAGAACGGTATCATCTATTTATTTTTTGATTATTGAAGCTCGGCTAACACGGTACTGATACCTCTACATATATATATATATATATATATATATATATATATATATATGAAAAAATCACATTCAGTTGGCACACTGTAACGAACAGAAAAAATGCTGATGCTTGTCCCATATGCAATAGTACAAAAATAGGTTTTACCAGATTGAAGTCCGGAAAAGACGAGACAGCACACAGTATTGTAAGTCCAATAGAACTATATTCAGTTAATCAAGACACCACATCCAACGTTTCGATCAACTAAACATGACCTTCCTCAGGGACGTGCAATAAGTGAATGCTAATAAACCCCCTTGTATACCCACACCAATCAAAAATAAACCAAACTCACCCGTGTAAGGGCAAAATTGCCCGCGAAACCGCGCCGCTGTGACCCGCAGGCATGTGCTGGAATGCATCGCCATCTTGGATTTGATAATCCAACATGCTTTATTTGTACGGTGGGCCAGCTGCCCTCCACAATGGGGTATATTCAGCCCTCCATTGTTCACCATACTTCCCTTTGAAAGGTGTGTCCTCCTAATTTAGGGATTCCCTATCCCCGCAGGGATACTGCTCCTGTGCCAGGTCCCTGGTCACAGTCTCGTAGTCCTTATAATGCCCTATCTCTGATCTTCCTCTGACAACTTCTAGACTAGACAGAACTAACTTTTGCTCAGTGCTGTACCGTATGTATCCTCTGGGGGCTGACACAACTCTGACATCACCAACCAGGGAGTTAGAGCCTGTGACCACTCCCATCCATACATAGGGCACCTCACCAGGGTGTGAGGGCAAACCTCCATAATTACTGCTGGCATGCCCATAACTTACCAGGCCTTACTGTCAGCAGGAGAGATGACTGCAGCCATTTTACAGCATGGTTACATACATACATACATATATATATATATATATATATATATGTGTGTGTATATGTATGTATATATATATATATATATATATATATATATATATATATATATATATATATATATATATATATATATATGCAGCAGCTGTTATTCAAACATATCACAGAGCCGTTTTCATGTGCGCTGCTGTACTCCACGCGGCCAATCACGCGATTAATTTGTTTATATTTCATGGATTCCGATTTCTTTGGGTGCAATTCTTCACGTTTCCGTGGCAAAAATGAATGAATTGTAATATATACAGTACTGTGTCAATTTGCAGGTGTTAAAATACTAAAATGCAATTTCTGCACTCGATACAAAACGATTTAACACGTGGTTATGATGCGCCATGACATGGGTATTCCGAGTTATACAACACGTGAAGTGTTCGAATAACGGCCGCTGCATCTATATATATATATGTATGTATGTATGTATATATAGTGTGTATATGTATATATATATATGTATGTGTATATATGTATATGTATATATGTATATGTATATATATGTATATATATATATGTGTGTATATGTATATATATATGTGTGTATATGTATATGTGTATGTATATATATATATGTGTGTGTGTGTGTGTGTGTGTGTGTGTGTGTGTGTGTGTGTGTATATATATGTATATATATATATGTATATATATATATATGTATATATATATATATATATATATATATATATGTATATATAATATATATATATATATAATGTATGTATATATATATATATATGTATATATATGTATATATATATATGTATATATGTATATATATATATATATATATATATATATATATATATATATATATATATATATATATATATATATATATATATATATATATGAACAACAAGAAAAGAAAGCGCCCGATCCTAGTGCAGCATGAAAAAATACAATTTAAT